>NW_016938973.1:0-560 GCF_001483705.2 Eufriesea mexicana | reverse complement strand
CGTGGTGAGCTAGACGTTCCTCATAAATAAGGAGGAAAGATAATTTTCGTTTGTCATAGCCATAGCATGGCAATGGAATCTGAATGAAAAGATCAATTTTATTGACATTTTCGACTTAAATCGTGGTGAGCCAGATTTTCCGAATAAATAAGGAGGAAAGATACTATTGGTTTGTTACAGCCGTTGCATTGCAACAGAATATGGCTGAAAAGTTCAATTCCATTGACATTTTCGACTAACATCGTGGTGAACATGACTTTCTGCATATATAAGGCGGAATAATCCTATTGATTTGATATAGCCATTGCATTGCAATAGAATCTGACAGAAAAGTTCAATTTTGCTGACGTTCTCGACTAATATCCTGGTGAGCAAACTATTCTGAGTTAATAAGGAGGAAATATTCTGTTGGTTTGCTATAGCCTTTTGCTATAGCCATTGCATTGCAATATAATCTGACTGAAAAGTTCAGTTTTATTGACATTTTCGTCTAATACCGTGGTGAGCAAGATTTTCCGCATGAATAAGGAGGAAAGATTCTATTGGTTTGCTATAGCCGT
>NW_016938972.1:0-1798 GCF_001483705.2 Eufriesea mexicana | reverse complement strand
AGCAGAAATGCACAGAAGAGCTGTGTATAGCATAAAAGTTATAGCCCCTTATCATAATCTAACGAAACGTAACATAACCAAACGCAAAATAACTCAACCAGACGAGTAGATGTAGAGACCACTATCTCTGCCATCCCCAGAGTGAAGTATATCATACTAGAACACGGTAGGGCGCAGAAATCCACCGAGTTGCAGGGCATAGGGCAAAAGTAGGAGCTATCCTGGCCATACTTATCATAACCTAACGTAGTCGAACGTAACCTATCTCAACATATCGTGCAGAGAACATTATTGCTGGCCTTCTCAGTGCAAAGCAGAACATGCTAGAGCACTGTAGACCGCGGCAATAGCAGTGTACAGCGCAAAAGTCGAAGCTAGCACCTCCTAACATAGCCAATCCTAATGTAACCAAACGTGACGTAACACATCCCAACGTGACGCGAGTACGATTGCTTGCATCCCCAGGGCCAAGCCGAACGCATTAGTGGATTGCAGAACGCATAAATCGATAGCATCGCAATGCATATCGGAGATGTCTAAGCTACCCATGCCTAACCCAAACAAACACAACGTAACCAAACATACCATAAGTCAGCATTACGTGCCGCGACCGCTATTGTTGGCATCCCCAGCGCCAAGCAGAGCGTATTAGAGCGCAGCAGTGGGCATAAATCAAGCGAAGAGCAGTGTTGGGCACAAAGATCAAATCTATCCCATCAAACTTAGCCAAGCCTAACCTATCCAAACGTAACCTATCTCAACGTAACCCTCCGCGACCACTATTGCAGGCTTCCACAGGGCCATGCAGAACATATTAGAGGGGTTAGGACACAGAAAAAGATGGAATCGCAATGTATATCAGAAAAATCAAAGAGACCCAAGTCATCCCCTTGCAAACTTAATCTAACAATACGTAACCTAACAGAGCCTAGCATGACGCGGCCACTATTTCTGGCCTTCCAGGGAAAAGCAGATCTTATTAGAGCAGAGCAGTGCGGAGAAATCCTCCGAATAGCAGGGTACAGCACAAAAGTCGAAGCTATCCTCTCGTAACCTAACCAAACGTAACATAACCATACGCAACATAACTCAACCTAACGTGCCGCGGCCATTATCTCTGGCCTCCATATCGCAAACGAGAGAATGCTAGAACATAGCAGAGCTCAAATATCCATCGAGTAGCAGAGCATAGCACAAAAGCCAAAGCCATCCCAACCACACAAGTCTTAACCTAACATAACCAAACGTAATCTAGCTCAACCTATCGTGCCACCAACATTACTGCTGACATCGCCATAGACAGGCGGAATATATCAGAGAACTGTGGAGCGCAGAAGGCAGCCGAATATGAGTGTATAGCACAAAAGATGAAGATACACTTTCCTAACGAAACCATGCGTGACATAGCCGATCGTAACGTTACTCAACCTAACGTGCCGTGACAACTACTGCAGCCACCGCCCCCAGAGGCAAACAGGACAAACCAGATCATAATGCAGCACAGAAATCCACCGCATGGCGGCGCAGGGCTCAAAAGTAAAAGCTGCCCAAACCAAACTTGACCTAACCTAACCTAAAGGAACGAAATGAACGAAACCTAGCTCAAAATTACGTGCAGATACCAGAACTGCTGGCATTCCTAGTGCCATGATGAACATACTAGAGGACTGTAGATCGCCGAAACCCTCCGAATAGTAGTGTATAGCACAATAGCCAATGCTATCTCCTCCACACGTAGCCGATCGTTGAATAGCCAAACGTAAACTAACACAAACTAACGTGCCGCGACCACGATTGC
>NW_016938971.1:391-608 GCF_001483705.2 Eufriesea mexicana | reverse complement strand
CTTAATAAAATTGAATTATCAAGGCAGATTCTATAGAATTGCAATGGCTCTAGCACGCCAATATAATCTTACCTCCTTATATATACAGGAAAGTTATCTCACCACGAGATTAGTCGAAAATATCAATAAAATTGAATTTTAAAGACAGATTCTATAGCATTGCAACATCTATAGCTCGCCAATACAATCTTACGTCCATATTCATACAAGAAAGATA
>NW_016938971.1:0-217 GCF_001483705.2 Eufriesea mexicana | reverse complement strand
CAGATTCTATAGAATTGCAATGGCTGAAGCACGCCAATAGAATCTTACCTCTTTATTTATGCAAGAAAGATAGCTCACCACGGTATTATTCGAAAATGCCAATGAAATTGAACTTTCGAGCAAGATTCTATAGCATTGCAATAGCTAAAGCACTCCAATAGTATCTATCCTCCTTATTTATGCAAGAAAGTTTGCGCACACCGATATTAGACGAAAA
>NW_016938970.1:0-379 GCF_001483705.2 Eufriesea mexicana | reverse complement strand
TTCAATTTTATTGACATTTTCGACTAATATCGTGCTGAGATAACTTTCTTGCATAAGTTAGGAGGAGAGATTATATTGGCCTTGTATAGGCATTGCAGTGCTATAGAATATTCCTGGAAAATTCAATTTCTTTGACATTTTTCACTAATATCGAGGAGTGCTATCTTTCTTGCATAAATAAGGAGGAAAGATCCAATTGGCATGCTATAGCCATTGCAATTCAGTGGTATATGGCTGGAAAGTCCAATTTCGTTGACATTTTCGACTAATATCGTGGTGAGATATCTTCCTCGCGTAAGTATGGTGGATGGATGCATTCTGAGTGCTGTAGCCATTGCAATGATATAGATTGTGTCTGGAAAATACAATTTTGTTGACA
>NW_016938969.1:0-2084 GCF_001483705.2 Eufriesea mexicana | reverse complement strand
AGAACAGCTGTGTGTAGCACAAAAGTGAAACCAATCGTTACTTAAGTAGCGTAAGCTGGCCTATCCAAACTTAATCTAACTTAACCTAACGCGCGGCGGACACCATTTTTGGCCTCCAGAGAGTCGAGCAGTGTATAGGGGAGCAATTTATTGCGCCATAACGCAACATAACTCAGACTGACGTGCAGTGATTAATGCTGCTGGCCTCCCTGTAGACAAGCAGAATATACTAGAGCACAGAAGAGCGCAGAGATCGACCAAATAGCAGTCTACGGCGCGAAGATAAAAACCGTTCGGTCCAAACATAGCCTAACATTACCATACCAGACGCAGCCTAACAGAACCAATCGTGCCACGACCACCACTGCTGGCCCCCAGGGAAAAGCAGGTGCTAGTAGAGGAAAGAATTTCACAGATGTCGACTGAGAAGCAGCGTATAGCACAAAAGTTAGAGCCATCGCGGCCAGACTCATCCTAACCTAGCCAAGCCAAGCGTAACGTAACTCAGTCTAACGCGCCGAGACCAATATTGCTGGACTCCCCAGGACCATGCGGAGCATATTATATCAGAGTAGGGCGCAGAAATCCACAGGATAGCAGTATACAGCGCAAAAGTCACAGCAACCCCGTCCTCACCTATCAAAACGTAACATAAGCGGACGTAACGTAACACAAGCTAACTGGATCAAAGCAGCAGATACTGGATCACGGTAGACCGCAGAAATCAACCGAATAGCAGTGTACAGAGAAATGTAAGAGTTATCCTAACATAACGGGACATAGCCAAACCTAATCCAACGTAACAAATCCCAACCTAACGTGCCTAGCCCACAACTGCTTGCCTCCGCTCCACCAAGCAGGGCACATTAGTGGAGAGTAGATCGCAAACGAACATAACTTAACCAAGCGTAACATGACACAACCTATCGCTCCGCGTTCACTATGTCAAGCATTCCTAGATCAAAGCAGGGAGTATTAGATCGCAGCACAGCGCAAAAATCCACCGAAAAACAGTGTGTACCGCGAAAGTTAAAGCTATCCTTACCAAACGCAAAATAACATATCCTAACGGAACGTAGACTAGCACAAACTGACGTTCCGAGACCACTACTTCTGGCACACCCATATCCGAGCAGAGTATGGTAGAGAAGTGTAGTGCGTAGAAATCCACAGAATAGCGGTGTATAGCACAATAGTGAAAGCTATCCTATCCTAACCTAACCAAACGTAGCATAACCAAACGCAATGTAGCTTAGCCTAACGTGCGGAGCCCATTACAGCTGGCCCCCGCACAGGCATGCAGAATATACTAGAGCTTAGTAGAAAGCTGGATTCTAGCCTATAGCGGTATACAGCGCAAAAGACAAAGCCATTCTAACCAAACCTATCCTAACCTAACCAAAGCAAACGTAGGGTAACTATACCAAACGTGCCACGAGCATTATTACTGACCACCCCAGAAGCAAGCAGAACATATTCGTACACATTGGAGAGCAGAAGTACACCGTACAATGGTGTTTAGCACAAAAGTTATAGCTATCCTCTCTTAACCTATCCAATCTTAACACAACCGAAAGTAACCTAACTCAAAGTAACATGCCGAGACCAATGCTGCTGCTCTCCCCATAGCCGAGCAGGGCATATTAGAGCGCAGCAGGGGCAGGAATCCACCGAATAGCAGTGTAGAGCACAAAAGTTAAATCTATCCCGTCGTAACCTAGCCAAACCTAATGTAACCAAGCGTAATATGACTCAGCCTAACGTGCCGCGACCACTATTGCTGGCCTCCCCGGAGCCATGCAGAGCATATTATGGGACAGTATGGGAAGAAATCCATAGAGTCGCAGTGTATAGAAGAAAAATCAAAGATATCCAGAACTTACCCACGCTAACATAACATAACCAAACGTAACCCAGCTTAACCTAATATGACGCGGCCACCATTTCTGGCGTCGCCTGATCAAAGCAGATCATATTAGAGCACAGTAGAGCGTAGAAATCCACCGAAAAGGAGTGCGCAGCAAAAGTCATAGTTACCATATCCTCACATAACCAATCCTAACACCACCAAACGTAACCAAGCT
>NW_016938968.1:0-1378 GCF_001483705.2 Eufriesea mexicana | reverse complement strand
TAGGCGGATGGATGTATGTATGGATGGATGGATGTGTGGATGGATTGAGGTATGAATGGATCAGTGGATGTACGCATGGATGGATGTATGGATGCTGGGATGTATGGATGGGTGAGTGGATGGATTTATAGGTGCATGGAAGGGCATATGTATGAATATTTGTATGGACGTATGTGTGGATGTATGTAAGGATGTGTATATTTATGAATGTATGGATGTATGTACGGATGTATGTATGGATATATGCCTGCATGAATAGGTGTGCTGATGGATAGAATTAAAAATGGTGGCATGTATGGAAGTATGGATGCGCGGATGGATGGATGTATGGATGCATGGACATATGTATGGCTGTTTGTATGGATGTATGTATGTACGTATTTATGGATGTATGGAAGGATGTATGTATGGATGTTAGTATGGACGAATATATTGGTGTATGTATGGTTGAATGTATTGATGTATGTATGGATGTATGGATGGATGGGTGGATGGTTTGATGTATGGATGTATGGATATATATATGTCTGGATCGATGGATGTATGGATGGGCGGATTTATAGTAGGTTGGATGTATGGAAGGACGTATGTATGGATGGATGGATGTATGGATGGATAGATTTATTATTAGATGGATTTATGGATGGGTGGATGAATGGATGGTGGTGTGGATGCGTGTATGGAGGGCGAATGTACGAATGTATGTATGGGTGGATGTATGGATGTATGTAAGAATGTATGTATGGATGTATGCATGGATGAGTGTATGCGTGTATGTATGAATCTGCGTATTGATGTGTGTATGGATGCAAGGATGGATGGAAGGAATGGTGGATGGAATTATGGATGGAAGGACGTACTTATTGGTGTATGTATGGTTGAATGTATTGATGTATGTATGGATGTATGGATGGATGGGTGGATGTTTTCATGGATGGATGTATGGAAGTATGGATGTATGTATGGATGAATGGCGGTACGGATGGATGGCTGAATGGGTGGATTGAGGTATGGATGGACGGATGTACGTAAGTATGTATGTACGTATGGATGTGTGTATGGGAGTATGTATGGATGTGTGGATGTACGCATGGATGTATGTATGGATGGATGGTTGTAGGGTTGGACGGATTTATGGTTGTATGGATGTGTGGATGTATGGATGTACGAATGTATGGATGTACGGATGTATTTCTGTATGGTGGCATATATGTATGGATGTATGGATGGAAATATGTGTGGATCGATGTATGTAGGATGGGTGCCTGAATGGATGGATGGATGTATGGTTCGATGGATGTATTGATGGGCGGATATATGGATGGATGGATGTACGGAGAGGTGGATGTATGGATGGACGTATGTATGGATGAATGGT
>NW_016938967.1:0-531 GCF_001483705.2 Eufriesea mexicana | reverse complement strand
TGGACTGTCCTGACCAGACGTGACCTAACCTGACCTGACCTGACCGTACTCATCTGACCTGACGTGACCTGGCCTGAACTGGCCTGACCTGGCCTGACCTGGCCTGAACTGAACTGACCTGAATTGACCTTACCTGACCCGACCTGACCTGACCTGTTCCGACTTTAACCGGCTTTACATGACCTGACCTGACCAGACATGATATGGCCTGGCCTAACCTTACCACACTTGGCCTTGCCTGGCCTGACCTGACCTCTCCTGACGTGACCTGACCAGACATGACATGACATGACCTGACCTGAACTTACCTGACCTGACCGGGCTGACCTGACCTGACCTGACCTGTCCTGGCCTGACCTGGCCTACCCTTACCAGACTTGACCTGACCTGACATGACATGACCTGACCTGACCTGATCTGACCTGACCTGATCTGACTTGACCTGACCTGACTGATCTGACCTGAGCAGTCCTGACCTGACCTGACCTGATCTGTCCTGACCTTAACCGGCCTTCCCTGACCTGACCTGTC
>NW_016938966.1:1336-1626 GCF_001483705.2 Eufriesea mexicana | reverse complement strand
CACGGCACGTTGTGTTGAGTTATGCTACGTTCGGTTATGTTACGGATGGTGAGGTTAGGGTAGCGTAGGCTTAGGCATTTCTGATATAAGCTGGAATTCGGTGGATTTCTGCGCACTACTGTGCTCTAGTGAACTCTGCTTGCCTTTGTGGCGGCCAGCAACAGTGGTCTCGGCACGTTAGGTTGAGCTATGCTACTTTCGGTTATGTTTCGTTTGGGATTGTAGGATAGGATAGTTCTGATTTTTGTGCTATACGCTCCTATCCGCGGATTACTGGGCTCTACTGTGTC
>NW_016938966.1:0-1300 GCF_001483705.2 Eufriesea mexicana | reverse complement strand
GCCAGCGATAGTGACCTCCGCACGTTAGGTTTAGTTAGCTTACGCTTCGTTAGGTTAGGTTAGGCCATGTTTGGTTAGGATGTCGTCGGCTTTTGCGGTATACATTGCTAATCAGTGGACTTCTATACCCTAGATTGCTCTAGTGTACTCTACTCGACTCTGGCGAGGCGAGCAATTGCGGGAGTAGCAGGTTATATTCATTTATGTCACGATTGGGTTGGAGAGGATGCGCTGTGCTTGGTGAGTATGGCTTCGACTTTCGTGCTGTACACTGTTATTCGTTGCATTCCTGTTATCAACTATGCTATACTACATTCTGCTTGGCCCTTGGAAGGCCAGGTGTTGTGGGCGCGGCACGTTGCATTGAGATATGCTACGCATGACAACGTTAGGTTAGGTCCCGTTGGAAAGGATACCTTCGACTTTCGTGCTATTCGCTCCAATACGGAGAATTTCTGGAAGCTACTGTGCTCTAGTTCATTCTGCTTGTCTCTGTGGAGGCCAGCAATGGTGCTCTCGACATGTTACGTTGAGCTAGACTATGTTCGGTTACGTCACGTTTGGCAAGGTTAGGACATGCTACTTCGACCTTTGTGCGATACAATGCACTGCGGCGGAATTCTGTGCTCTACTGTGCTCTGATTTATTCTGCTTGTCTCTGTGGAGGTCAGCGATAAATGTCGCGCCCTGTTAGGTTGAGCTAGGTTACGCTTGGATATGTTACATTTGCCTATGTTATGATATGCTGCTTCGTATTCTGCGTTACACACCGCCACCCAGTGGGTACCCGCGGTCTAATTTGCCCTAATATTCTCTGCTTAGCTCACGGTGGCCAGTGATAGTGGTCTCGGTACGTTAGGTTGAGAAAGGTTACACTTCGTTAGGTCAGATTGGGAAAGCTCGAATAGGATTTCTCTGACTTTTGCGGTATAAACAGCTATTCGAGGGATTCCTGCGCACTACTCTGCCCTAGTACATTCTGCTTGTCCCTGTAGTGGGCAGCAATAGTGATCTCGCCATGTTAGGTTGAGTTAGGCTACATTTGGGTATGTTACGTTTGGCTAGGCCATAGTAGGCTACTCTCTCTTTTGTGCTGTACACCGCTTTTCGGTGGACTACTGCGCTCTATTGTGCTCTACTATGCCCTGCTTGGCGCTGGATAGGCCTGAAATATTGGTCCCGTCATGTTGTGTTGGGTTACACCACGTTCGGGTAGGTTATGTTAGACCAAGTTAGTTCAGGATATGTTTGACCTTTGTGCCATACACTGCAATGCGGTGGATTTCTGCGATCTACTGTG
>NW_016938965.1:0-2613 GCF_001483705.2 Eufriesea mexicana | reverse complement strand
GGACGTATGCGCTCTACTGCGCTCTAGTATGTGCAGCTTGGCTATGGGGAGGCCAGCAATCGTAGTCTCGGCATGTTATGTCCAGATATTAGTTGTGCTACGTTCGGTTACTTTACCTGTGGCTATGTTAGGATTGGGTAGCTTCGACTTTTGTGCTATACACGGCTGTTCGGTGGATTCCTGTGCTTTTAATTGCTCTACTGTAATCTGTTCGACTCTCGGGTGGCCAGCGGTAGTGGTCGCCGCACGTTAGGTTGTGTCATGTTACGTTCGGTTATCTTCTGATTGTCTATGTTAGGATAGCATGGCAATGACATTTGTGCTATACAATGCTATTCGGTATAACACTGCGCTCTATATTTCACCACTATGCCATGCTAGGCCATCGGGAGGCCAGCAGTAGTGGTCGCCGCAAGTTACGATGAGTTCGATCACGTTTGATTAGGCAAGGTTACGTTTTGTTACGCTAGAATAGCTTCTACTTTTGTGCTACTCACTGCTATCATACGGACTTCTGCGTTCTTCTGTTCGCTATGACACTGTGCTTGCCTCTGTGGACGTGAGGGATAGTGCTCTCGGCACGTTAGGTTGTGTTATGTTACTTTCGTTTTTGCTGTGTTTGGTTGCGTTTGATTAGGATAGCGTTGACATTTTTTGCTATACACTGCTGTTCGGATGATTCCAGTGTTCTACATTGCTCTGCTATACTCTGCTCAGCTGTCGTGATGCCAGCAGTAGCGGTCGTGGCACGTCACTTTGCGATCCGTAACGTCCGCTCATGTCACATTTTGTTAAGTTCAGACAGTGTAACTTTGACTTTTGCGCTATACACTGCTATGTTGCGGATTTCTGCACTCAACTCCGATCTAATATTCCCTGCTTTGATATGGGAATGCCATAAATTGTGACCGCGGTGCGTTAGGCTGGGATATGTTACGTTTGTTTAGGTTAGGTTAGGCTACGTTTGGTTCGGACATCTTTGACTTTTGTGTTATGCGATGCCATTCGGTGTATTTCTGCGCTCTACAGTATTCGAATATGTTTTGCTTGGCCCTGGAGCGCCACCAACATAGGTCTCGTATCGCCAGGTTAGATAACCTAGGCTTGTTTTGGATAGGCTTGGTTAGGATATATTTGTCCTTTATCCAATACACTGCTATTTGGTGACCTTCTGCTCTCTACTCTGCTCTAGTATATTCTGCTCGGCTCTGGGGAGGCCTGCAATGGCTGTCGTGGCACGATAGGTTGAGTTAGGTAAAGTTAGGTTATGTTAGATTAGGCTATGTTCGGTTACGGTGGCCCCGACTTTTTTGCTATACACTGCTATTCGGTGAACTCCTGCGCTCTACTGTGCACTAATATGTACTGCTCGTCTCTGGTGAGGCCAGCAATAACTTTCGGTGTACGCTTGGCTGCGATATGATACGCTTGGCTTGGCTAGGTTAGGATAGGTTTGGTTAGCATAGCTTTGACTCTAGTTCTATACACTGCTATTCGGTCGATATCAGCGCCCTGCATTGCATTACTAGCATTTGCTTGTCTCTGTGGAGGTCTGCAATAGCGGTCGTGGCACGATTGGTTGGGTCATGTTACGTTCGGTTATGTTAGGTTCGGTTAGGTTTGGTTAGAATGGCTTTGACTTTAGTGCTATACACAGCTATTCGGTAGATTTCTGCGATCTAATGCATTCTAGTATATTCTGCTTCCCTATGGGGAGTCCAGTTGTATTGGGCTCGGCACGTTATCTCTAGTTATGTTGCGTTCGGTTTCGGTGATATGATCTGCTTGGCTCTGGGGAGTGCAGTAATAGCGGTCTCGGCACGTTGGGTTAAGACTGGTTGCGTTTGCTTATATTACGTTTGAATGGGATAGGATACGTTAGCTTTGACTTCTTTTCTGTACACTCCAATTCGGAGGGTTGCTACGCTCTGCGTTGCTCTACTATACTCCATTCGACTTTGGCTAGGTCTGTAATAGTAGTCTCGTCCCGATAGGTTGAGTTAGGCTAGGTTTTGTTACGTTACGTTTGCTTGGTTTCGGTTTGTATAGATTTGACTTTCGCGGTACACGCAGATAATCGGTGGATTTCTACGCTCTACTCTGCTCTAGTAGGTTCTGCTTTGCTCTGGGGAAGCCTGTAATGGTGGTCTCGGCACGACAGGTTGAAATAGGATTCGTTTGGATATGTTATTTTGGCTTTGGTTAGGTCTGGGTAGCTTCGACTTTTCTGCTATACACTGCGATTCGATGGACTTCTGCGCACTTATCTCTTCTATTATGCCCTGCTTTGCTCTGTGGAATCCAGCTATAATGGTCGCGGCATGTTAGGTGGAGTTAGATTACGTTTGGTTAGGTTAGGTTACGTTGGGTTAGGTTAGGATAGCTTTGACATGTGTGCTCGACAATGATATTCAGTGGACACCTCTCCATTACTGTGCTCAATCATAGTCTGCTCGTCTTTGTGGAAACCAGCAATGGTGGTCGCGGCACGCACGGCTGAGTTAGGTTACGAATGGCTTGGCTAGGTTCGGATTGGTTCGGTGAGTGTAGCCTTGGTTCTTGTGCTCTACACTGCCTTTCTGTCGATATCTGCGCTCTGCATTGCTCTACTTG
>NW_016938964.1:0-206 GCF_001483705.2 Eufriesea mexicana | reverse complement strand
CGATATTAGTCGAAAATGTCTATAAAATTGAACTTTCCAGCCCGATTCTGCAGCATTGCAATGTCTATAGCAGACAAAAAGGATTTCCCTCCTTACTTATGCAAGGAAGATGGCTTACCACGATATTAATCGAAATTGACAAGAAAATTGAGCTTTCCAGCCCGATTCTGCAGCATTGCAATGGCTATAGCACGCCAAAAGGATCT
>NW_016938963.1:0-263 GCF_001483705.2 Eufriesea mexicana | reverse complement strand
AAAATTTATTATTTACTATTGTAATTCAAGTTAGAAATTATTTAATATATTAATATAGAAATTCATAAAGTAAATATTGTATATAGGTTAAATTTTTAAAAATAGATTACAATCCATGGAAGTATTATTAAATGATACTTATTACTTTACCTTTAATGGCTGGCTTTTGCATATAAATATTACTCATGTTTGTAAGTCTTCTATAATAAAAAAAGTCCTTCATCAATAATATTTCATATTAAATCTTCAGTCATTTATAAATC
>NW_016938962.1:0-1858 GCF_001483705.2 Eufriesea mexicana | reverse complement strand
TTAAATTTCATCGACATTTTCGACTAATATCGTGGAGAGCAATCTTTCTTGCTTAAATAATGATTAAAGATACCATTGGTGTGTTATAGCCATTGCAATGCTATGGAATCAGGCCGGAAAATTCAATTTTTTGACACTTTTACCTAGTATCGTGGTGAGCTAACTTTCTTGCATAAATATGGAGGAAAGATTCTATTGTCGTGCTATAGCCTTTGCAATGCTATTGAATCTGGAGGGAAACATCAATATTATTGACATTTTCGGCTAGTATCGTGGTGAGCTTACTTTCTTTCATAAAGAAGGAGGAAAGACTATATTGGCGTGCTATAGCCACCGCAATGCTATAGTATCTGTCTGGAGAATACGATTTTATTGACATTTTCGACGAATACCTTGGTGAGATAGCTTTCTTTCATAAATAAGGAGGAGTGATTCTATTGGCGTGGCATAGCCATCGCAATGCTATAAAATCTGGCAGGAAAATACGAAGTTATTGACATTTTCGACTAATATCGTGTAGAGGTAGCTTTTGTGCATAAATAAGGAGGAAAGGTACTTTTGGCGTGAAGTAGCCATTGTAATGCTATAGAATTTGGAGGGCAACGTCAATTTTATTGACATTTTCTGCAAGTTTCGTGGAGAGCAAACTTTCTTTCATAAATAAGGAGGAAAGAATCTATTGGCATGCTATAGCCATAGCAATGCAATTGAATAAGGCTGGAAAATTCAGTTTTATTGACATTCTTGACTAGTATCGTGCTGAGCTATGTTTCTCTCATAAATAAGGGGGAAGGTACTATTGGCGTGCTATAGTCATTGCAATGCTATAGAATCTGGTTGGAAAATTCAATTTTATCATTTTCAACTAATATCGTGGTTTGCTAACTCTCTTGCGTGAATAAGTAGGAAAGATACTATTGGGGTGCTATAGCCACCGCAATGCTATATAATCTGTATGGAGAATACGATTTTATTGACATTTTCGACTAATACCTTGGTGAGCTAGCTTTGTTTCATAAATAAGGAGGATTGGATCTATTGGCGTGCTATAGCCTTCGCAATGCTACAGAATCTGGATGGAAAATTCAATTTTAATGACATTTTCCACTAATATCGTGGTGAGCTAACTTTCTTGCCTAAATGAGGAGGAGAGATTATATTCGCGTGCTATAGCCATTGCAAAGCTGTAGGAACTGGCTGGAGAACACGATTTTATTGACATTATCGAGTAATATCGTGGTGAGAAAACTTTCTTGTTTAAATAATTAGGAAAGATTATATTGGCGTGCTGTAGCCATTGCAGTCCTATAGAATCTGGCTGCAATACTCAATTTTATTGACATTTTTAACCGGTCTCGTGGTGAGCTATCTTCCTTCCATAAACAAGGGGGATAGATGCTGTTTGTGTGCTATAGCCATTGCAATGCTATAGAATCTGGCTGGAAAATTAAATTTCAGCTACATTTTCGACTAATATCGTGGCGAGCAATCTTTCTTGCTTAAATAATGAGGAAAGATTGTATTGGCGTGCTGTAGCCATTACAATGCAACAGAGTACGGCAGGAAAATTCAATTTTTTTTGACATTTTGGACCTATGTCGTGGTGAGTTAACTTTCTTGCATAAATGAGGAGGGAAGACTCTATTGGCGTGCTATAGCCACATAAATGCTATAGAATGTGTCTGGAGAATACGACTTTATTGACACTTTCGACTAATATCGTGGTGAGCCAGCTTTTGTGCATAAATAAGGAGGAAGTATCCTTTTGGCGTGCTGTAGCCATTGCACTGCAACGGAATCTGGCTGGAAAATTCAGTTTCATTGACTTTTGCGACCAGTATCGTGGTGAGCTAACTTT
>NW_016938961.1:0-1676 GCF_001483705.2 Eufriesea mexicana | reverse complement strand
CGCCAAAAGGATCTTTCCTCCTTACATATGTAAGGAAGTTGGCTCACCACGATATTAGTCGTAAAAGTCAATAAAATTGAGTTTTCCAGCAAGATTCTATAGCATTGCAAAGCCTACAGCACGCAAAGAGAATCTTACCTTCGTATTTTTGCGAGAAAGTTAACTCACCAAGATATCAGCCGAAAATGTCAATAAAATTGATTTTTCCAGCCAGATTCTTTGTCATTGCAATGGCAATAGCACGTCAATAGAATCTTTCCGTCTTATTTACGCAAGAAAGATTGCTAACTACGATATTAGTCGAAAATATAAATAAAATTGAATCTGCCAGACACACTCTATATCATTGCAATGGCTATAGTACGCCAAAAGGATCCTTCCTCCTTACTTATGCAAGGAAGTTAGCTCACCAGGGTATTAGTCCAGGATGACAATAAAAATGCACTTTCCAGCCAGATTCTATAGCATTGCAATGGTTATAGCTTGCTAATATAATCGCTCCTCCATACTTATGCCAGGAAGCTAGCTCGCCACGATATTATTCGAGAATGTCAATGAATTTGAATTTTCCATCCAGATTCTATAGCATTGCAATGGCAATAGCGCGCCAATAAAATCTTCGCTCCTTATTTATGCAAGAAAAATAACTCACCACGATATTAGTCGAAAATGTCAATAAAATTGGATTTTCCTGCCAGATTCTTCAGGATTGCAATTGCTATAGCACGCCAAAAGGATCTTTCCTCCATACATATGTCAGGAAGCTAGCTCACCAAGATATTAATCGAAAATGTCAATAAAATTGAACTTTCCAGCCCGTTTCTGCAGCATTGCAATGACTATAGCACGCCAAAAAGGAACTTTCCTCCTTACTTATGCAAGGAAGTTGGCTCGCCACGATATTAGTCGTAAAAGTCGATAAAATTGAGTTTTCCAGCCAGATTCCATAGCATTGCAAAGCCTATAGCACGCAAATAGTATCTTACCTTCGTATTTTTGCGAGAAAGTTAACTCACCACGATATCAGCCGAAAATGTCAATAAAATTAAATTTTCCATCCAGATTCTAAAGCATTGCAGTGACTATAGCTCGCCAAATTAATCTTTCTTCAATGTTTATGCAGGAAAGTTAACTCACCAAGATATTAGCCGTAAATGTCAATAAAATTGACTTTTGCAACCACATTCTTCGGCATTGCAATTATTCTTCGGCATTGCAATGCCAATAGCACGCCAATAGAATCTTTCCGCCTTATTTACGCAAGAAAGATAGCTCACCACGATATTACTTAAAAATGTCGATAAAATTGAAGCTGCCAACCACATTCCATATCATTGCAATGGTTATAGCAATCCAGAAGGATCTTTCCTCCTTACGTAGGGAAGGAAGTTAGCTCAACGCGATATTAGCAGAAAATGGCTATAAGATTGAATTTTCCAGGAAGATTCTATAGCATTGCAATGCCTATAGCACGCCAACAGGATCTTTCCTCCTGATTTATGGAAGAAAGTTAGCTCACCACCATATTAGTCGTAAGTGTCAATAAAATCGAACTTTCCAACCTGATTCTATATCATTGCAATGGCAATAGCACGCCAAAAGCATCTTTCCTTCTTACATATGTAAGGAAGTTGGCTCACCACGATATTAGTCGTACAAGTCAATAAAATTGAATT
>NW_016938960.1:0-2783 GCF_001483705.2 Eufriesea mexicana | reverse complement strand
ACACCAATAGAATCTATCCTCCTTATTTATGCAAGAAAGTTTGCTCACCACGATACTAGTCAAGATGTCAATAAAATTGAGCTTTCCAGTCAGTTTCTGTTGCATTGCAATGGCTATGTCTCGCCAGTAGAATCTTTCCCCCTCATTTATGCGAGAAAGCATTCTCACCACGATATTAGTCAAAAATCTCAATAAAATTGAACTTTCCTCTCCGGTTCTATTGCATTGCTGTGGCAAAGCACGCCAAAAGTATCATTCCCCCTTATTTTCGCAAGAAAGCTTGCTCACGAAGGTATTTGTCGAAATTGCCAATATAATTGAACTTTGCAGTCCGATTCTATTGCAAGGCAATGTCTATATCTCGCCAAGAGTACCTTGCTACATTATTTATGCGAGAATGTGTGCCCACCGCGATATTAGTAGAAAATGTTAATAAAATTGTACTTTGCAGTTAGATTCTAATGCACTGCAGTGACTATATCACGCCAATAGAATCTTTCCCCTGCATTTATCCGAGAAAATTTGCTCAACACGAAATTAGTCGAAAATGTCGATAAAATTGAACATTCCTGTCAGATTCCGTTGCATTGCAATGGCTATTGAACGCCAAAAGTACCATTCCTCCTTATTTATGCGGGAAAGTTGGCTCACAGCGATACCATTCGAAAATGCCAGTAGAATTGATATTTCCAGGGTGATCCTGTTGCATTACTATGGCTGTAGCACGCCAATGGAATCTTTCCTCCTTATCTGTGCAAGAAAGCTTGTTCACCACAATATTAGCTGAAAATGTCAATAAAATTGAACTTCCCATGCAGACTCTGCTCGTTGCTATTGCAATAGCACGCCAATAGAATCTATCCTCCTTATTTATGCGAGAAAATTTGCTCACAACTATATTAGTCGAAAAGGTCAATAAAATTGAACTTTCCAGTCTGCTTCTGTTGCACTGCAACGTCTACAGCACGCCAATAAGATCTTTCCACCATATTTATGCGAGAAGGATTGCTCACCACGATATAAGACGAAAATGTCAATAAAATTGAGCTTTCCAGTCAGTTTCTGCTGCATTGCAATGGCTATATCACGCCAGTAGAAACTTTCCCCCTCATTTATGCGAGAAAGTTTGCACATAACGATATTAGTCGAAAATGCCAATAAAATTGAACTTTCCTGTCTGGTTCTATTGCATTGGTGTGGTACAGCACGCCAAAAGTATCTTTCCTCCTTGTTTATGCAGGAAAGCTTGCTCACGAAGGTGTTAGTCGAAAATGTCAACAAAATTGAGCTTTCCAGTCAGTTTCTATTGCATTGCAACGTCCGTTGCACGCCGATAGGACCTTTCTTCCCTTATCACGCCACTTGAATCTATCAGCCTTACTCATGCGAGGAAGTTTGTTCCCCGCGATATTTGTCAAAAATGTCAGTAAAATTGAGCTTGCCAGTCAGTTTCAACTGCATTGCAACGTCCGTTGCACGCCGATAGGACCTTTCTTCCTCATGGATGCAAGAAAGCTTGTTCACCACGATATTATTCGAAAATGTCAATAAAATTGATATTTCCAGTCAGATTCTATTACATTACAATGGCTATAGCACGCCAATAGTTTCTATCCTACTTATTTATGCTAGGAAGCGTGTTCATCACGATATTCGCCGAAAATGACAATAAAATTGAACTTTCCAGACCGGCGCTATTGCACAGCAATGTCTACTCCACGCTAATAGGATCTTACCATCTTATTTTTGCCAGAAAGCTTGCTCACCGCGATATCGGCCGAAAATGTCAAATAATGACAATAAAATTGAACTTTCCAGACCGGCGCTATTGCACAGCAATGTCTACTCCACGCTAATAGGATCTCACCATCTTATTTTTGCCAGAAAGCTTGCTCACCGCGATATAGGCCGAAAATGTCAATAAAATTAAACTTTCTGGACAGATTCTATAGCATTGCTATGGATACAGCACGCCAATAAGATCATTCTTCCTTATTGGTGTGAGAAAGCTTGCTCACGAAGATATTAGACCAAAGTGTCAATAAAATTGATCTTTCCAGTCAGACTCTATTGCATATCAATGGCTATAGCACGCCAACTGGATTTATCCTACTTATTTATGCGAGGATGCTTGTTCACCACGATAGTAGACAAAAATGTCGATAAAATTGAACTTTCAGACTGTCTGAATTGCGCAGCAATGTCTATAGCACGGCAATAGGATATTTCCTCCTGATTTACGCGAGAAGGTTTGCTCACCACGATATAAGACGAAAATTTCATTAAAATTAAACTTTCCAGACAGATTCTACAGCATTGCAACGGATACAGCGCGCCATTAGGACCTTTCCTCCTTATTATTGCGAGAAGGTTCCTTCACCATAATACTAGCTGAGAATGTCAATAAAATTGAACTTTCAGACTGTCTGAATTGCGCAGCAATGTCTATAGGACGGCAATAGGATCTTTCCTCCTGATTTACGCGAGAAGGTTTGCTCACCACGATATAAGACGAAAATTTCATTAAAATTAAACTTTCCAGACAGATTCTACAGCATTGCAACGGATACAGCGCGCCATTAGGACCTTTCCTCCTTATTTATGCGAGAAAGCTTGTTCACGGTGATACTACTTGAAAATGTGAATAAAATTGAACTTTCCAGACAGGTTCTATTGCACTGCAATGGCTATGGCACGCCAATAGTACCTACCCTCATTATTTACGCAAGAAAGTTTGCTAACCGCGATATTAGTCAAAATGTCAATAAAATTGAGCTTTCCAG
>NW_016938959.1:0-312 GCF_001483705.2 Eufriesea mexicana | reverse complement strand
ATTATAGCAGAGTACGATCGTGTGCGGGTTTCCTCCGAATAGCAGTGTATAGCACGAAAGTCAGAGATTGTCTGACCGAGCATGACATAACCTAATCTAACCAAACGTAACAAAGGTCACCTAACGTCGCGAGAACACTATTGCTGACCTCCACAATGCCAAGCAGAAAATACTAGAGCGCAGCATAGCGCAGAAATCCGCCACATTGCAGTGTATAGAACAAACGCAAAATATATCCTGGCAGAACTTGGCCTCGCCTCATAAATCCGAATGTAGTGTACCTCCACATAACGTAACGTGACCAGCATTGCT
>NW_016938958.1:555-771 GCF_001483705.2 Eufriesea mexicana | reverse complement strand
CAATCTTTCTCGCATAAATAAGGAGCAAATATCCTATTGGCCTACTATAGACATTGCTGTGCAGTAGGGTCGGTCTGGAAAGTACAATTTTATTGACATTTTCGACCAATATCGTGGTGAACCAGCGCCCTCGCATAAATAAGTTGGATAAATTCTATTGGCGTGCTATAGCCATTTTAATGCAGTATAATCTGACTGGAAGGTTCAATTTTTTTG
>NW_016938958.1:0-533 GCF_001483705.2 Eufriesea mexicana | reverse complement strand
ATATCATGGTGAGCAAACTTTCTTGCATGATTAAGTAGGAAAGATACTATTGGCTTGCTATAACCATTGCAATGCAATAGTGACTGACTTGATATACCAATTTCATTGACATTTTCGACTAATATCGCTGTGAGCAAGCTTTCTTAGATAAATAAGGAGGAACGGTACTTTTTGAGTGCGGTGGCCATTGCAATTCAATAGAATCTGAATGGAATGTTGAATTTTATTAACATTTTCGACTAATATCGCGGTGATCAAGCTTCCTGCCATAAATAAGGAGGATAGATTCTATTAGCGTGATATAGCCATTGATATGCAATAGAGTCTGACTGGAAAGTTCAATCCTATATACATTTTCGACTAATATCGTGGTGAACAAGCTTCCTCGCTTAAATAATTAGGATAAATTCTATTGGCGTGCTATAGCCATTGTAATGCAATAGAATCTGACTGGAAAGGTCAGTTTTATATACATTTTCGACTGATATCGTGGTGAACAAACTTCCTCGCATAAGTAAGGCGGATAAATTCTA
>NW_016938957.1:0-2710 GCF_001483705.2 Eufriesea mexicana | reverse complement strand
AATCCACCGAAAAGCAGTTTACAGCATATACGGCAGGGCTATCCTCTCCTAGCATAATCAAACTTAACACAGACAAACGCAAAATAACTCAATCTAACGTTCGTAAGCCACAGCTGCTGACCTCCCCATAGCAGAGCAGAGTATACCGCAGCACAGGAGAACGCAGACATCCACCGAACTGATGTGCAAGGCACAAAGATAAAAGATACCCTAACCTAACCTGACATTGCCTAACCCAGCCACACGAAGCCTACCTCAACCTAACATGCCGAAAAACACTACTGCTGGCATACACGGCGCCAAGCACAGCATATTGGAGCACAGTGGAGCACAGCAGTCCACCGAATGGCAGTGTATAGCACAAAGGTCAATGCTATCCCAACCTGACTCAACGTAACCTAACTTAAGCAAACGTAACCTAACTGAAACTAACGTGAAGCGACCAATATTGCTGGCCTCCCGAGAGTCGAGCAGGGTATAGTAGAGCAATGAAGAGTGGAGAAATCCAATGAATAGCAGCGTATAGCACAAAAGTCGAAGTTATCCTATCCTAACCTATCTAAACTTAATATAACCGAACAAAACTTTACTAAACCTAACGTGCCGAGAACAATATTGCTGACTTCCAACGAGCAAAGCAGAACACATTAGAACACAGTTCAGCGCAGAAGCACACCTAATACTAGTGTACGGCAAAAAAGTTAAAGGTGTCCTAACCAAACTAAGACTAATCCAACCCAACCGAGCGTAACATGGCTCGACATGACGTGCCGAGGCTACCAATGCTGGCCATCCCAGAGCCAAGCTCAAAACATTAGAGCACGTTAGGGCGCATAAATCCACCAAATATCAGACTATATCACTAAAGTCAAAGCTATCCTCTCCTAACATAGCCAAACGTAACATAACCAAACGTAACCCGACTCAATCTAACGTGCCGCGGCCACTTTTGCTGGTCTTCCCATTGCCAAGCTGAAAGCACTAGGGCACTGCAGATCGTAGTAATCCACCTAATAGCAGACAACAGCACTAAAGCAAAAGCTATCCTCTCCCATCCTAACCAACTGTAACATAGCCATGCGTAACCTAACTCAACCTAACCTGCCGCAACCGCTATTGCTGGCCTCCCCAGTGCCAATCAGAACAAATTAGTGGAGAGTAGTACACTGTAATCTATAGAATCGCAGTGTATATTTGAAAAGTCATAGCAACCCATACCAATTCCAAACGAAAAGGGAATAGCCACACAGAGCGTGACTCTACCTAACGTACAGAGACCGCTATTACAGCCTTCCACAGAGCCACGCAGGGCGCACCGGAGCACGGTAGAGCGCAGGAATTCACTAAACAGCAGCGTACAGCGCAAAAGTTAAATCTATCCTGACCGAACATAGCCTGATCCGACCAAACCGAACGTAACCTCACTCAACGTAACGTGCAGTGGCCACTGTTGCAGGCATTCCGAGAGCCGAGCGGAAAATGTTACAGCACTGTAGGGCCCAGAAATCCACCTAATAGCAGTCTATAGCACTGAAGTCAAAGGTAACCTCTCCTAACCTAACCAATGGTAACATAACCAAACATAACATATCTGAACCTCACGTGCCGCGAGTACTATCGCTGCCCTCCCCAACGCCAAGCAGGACACATTAGTGGACAGTAGGATGCAGAAATCCATATAACCGCAGTGTATAATAGGAAGGTCAGAGATACCCACACATGACCCAAACGAACGGAACATAAACAAACATAACCTTACTCAACCTAACGTGCCCAGGCCACAGTTGCTGCAATCCACGGAGCAAAGCAGAATATACCAGAGTCCAGTAGAGCGCAGAAACCCACCGAATTGCATTGCACAGCACAAGAGATGAAGCTATCCTAACCAAACTCAGCCTATACCGACACAATCGCACGTAATCTGGCTCAAAATATCCTGCTGAGACCACAATTGCTGGCCTTCCCATGGTCGTGCGAGACACGTCAGAGGAGAGTAGAACGCAGAGGTCCATATAATCACAGTGTATATCAGAAAAATCGAAGTTACTCAAATCTAACACAAACCAACAGATCATAGCCAAGCATAGCTTAAATCAACCTAAGGTGCAGGGACAGCTATTGTTGCCATCCTGAGAGGATAGCAGGATATACTAGAGCACAGTAGGGGGCGGATACCCGCCGAATAGCACTGTACAGCTCAAAAGTTGTAGCCACCCTTGCAAAACATAGCCAAACCCAAACTATCCGAACTTAATCTGCCTCAACATAAAGTGCCGAGGCCACTTTTTGTGGCCTCTCCAGAGTCAAGCGAAACACGATAGAGCAGAGTAAAGTGCAGAAATCCGCAGAATCGCAGGGAATATCAGAAGAGCCATAGCTACCCAGACCTAACCCAAACCAACACAACATAGCCAAACATAGCCTTACTCAAACTGACGTTCCGAGACAGCTATTGCTGCCCTCCTCAGAGGCGTGCAGGGTACACTAGAGCCGCGTACAGCGCAAAAGTCCACCGAATAGCAGTGTACAGCACAAAAGATGAAGCTATCCTGTCCTATTTTAGCCTGACCTAACCTAGCCGAACGTAACCTGACACATCATAACGTGCCGAGGCCACTGTTGCTGGTATTGACAGAGCCAAACTGAGAGAATTAGAGCTCTGTATGGAGCCGAAATCCACATAATAGCAGACTATAGCACTAAACTCGAA
>NW_016938956.1:0-1045 GCF_001483705.2 Eufriesea mexicana | reverse complement strand
ATTCCATGTAGAATAGTTGGTGCATCAACAAATAGAGCAATGCATCCGTTGTAGTAGCGTGTTTAGCGATGGCTCATATTCTGTTGCAATTCCAGAACGACCAAGGACTGGCGCACCATCGCTCGAGATATTTCCAATTGACGAAACAGTACTGAGTACATCCATTATCATGGTAATGTAGCAGTTTGAATAATTTGTTCACCCGTGATGTAATTTCCAAAGAAAGTCTGGAATAATCAGTGTGTAGTACTGTTATGGCTAGAAATATTTGCATATTACTGCACGGTTCTCGGTAAATCCAACGTTAGGGCGCTGCAACATTTGGATTACTCTGCTCCGTCACGATTTAGCTACTGCAAATCTGGAATGACAAAGGTCAGATCCGTTGTAGCTAGGGATACTGAGAATTGACATAACAATACGGTGTACAGCCATCATAACAGTACTGCAGCTGCTTTATTGACCTATTGTCTTATGATTTAAACTACAAGGTAGTGCTAGAATGATCAATGTGCACATAAGGTGTGGCTAGAGATATTTGCAATTCCCAGTGCGACATTCGTTGTATCTACCAATAGAGCACAGTAGTCGTTGGATTGATCTGTTCAATGTCGATTTACATACTATAGCAGATTTAGTTTACTGTTTCGCAAATTGTTAATGTTTCGAGCGATTGTGGTACACTTCGTTGTCATACTAGAATAGCAATGGTAGTTAAGTCATCACTCAGCAGATTAATCCAACGGCTACAGTACCCTATTGGTAGATGTAACAAATACCGTACTCTGATTTGTTAATACCTTCAGGCATAGGTGATGTATACATTGGCTATTTTAGAACCAGAACGGAATTTAGATCATCACTTAAAAGTTTAACACAACGGCTGGAGTGCTCCGATGATGGGTGTAACAAGAACCGTACTGTTAATTGTAAATATCTGCAGCCATAACCGCACTATCCATTGATGATTCTAGCATTGCTATTCAACTTATATGACAAGTGGACAAATTAGTCCAACGTCTAAAGGACTGTCATGCCGTCAGTT
>NW_016938955.1:0-1033 GCF_001483705.2 Eufriesea mexicana | reverse complement strand
TCAAAGCCATCCTAGTCATACGTATCCAAACCTAACGTAACCAAACGAAACCTAACCAAAACTTACGTGCCACGACAACTATTGCTTGCCTCCCCAGAGTAGAACATAGTAAACCAGAGTAAGGGCGGTCGCAGGAATAAACCGAATAGCAGTGAAAAGCACATAAGCCAAAGTTATGCTATCCTAACCTGAAGAAACGTGACATAATCAAACGAACATACCCCAAACTTACGTGCCTTCGCCATCATTGCTGTCCTCCCCAGAACAAAGCAGAACATATTAGAGCACAGCAGAGCGCAGGAATCCACTTAATATCAGTGTATATCACAAATGTCGAAGCTATGCTATCCTAACCTTGCCAATCGTAACGTCGCCTACCGAACGTAGCATAACACAACATACCGTGACACTACCACTACTGCTGGCCTCCCTAGAGTCGAGCGGAGTATAGCAGAGCACTCTGGAGCGCAGAAAGCAACAAAACAGGAATGTTTACCAGAAAGGTCAAGGATATCCTAACCTAACCATACACAACCTAACCTAACCAAACGTACATTAATTAAACCTAACGCGCGGTGAACTCTACTGCTGGCCGCCCCACAACCAAGTAGAGCATATTAGAGCGCAGTGTTACGCAGATGTTCAGTGGATAGCAGTGTATACCCCAAATTTGATAAAGTTGAAGCCATCCTGACCAAACCTAACCAAACCCAGCCTAACAAACGTAATCTAACACAACCCATCGTGCCACGACCGCCATTGCTGGCCTCCGCACAGACGAGTAGAGCATAGTAGAGCAACAGGTAGCGCAGAAATCCGCCGAAGATCCGAGTATAGCACAAAAGACAAAGTTACACTATCCTAACCTGGCCAATCTTAACATAACCAAACGTAACCTAACACATGCTGACGCGCAGCGGCCACTATCACTGGCCACTCGAGAGCAAAGAAGAAGACATCAGGTCACAGCAAAGCGTAGAGATCCACCGAATATCAGTGTATAGCACAAAAGCCTAAGCCATCCCTGCCATGC
>NW_016938954.1:0-1081 GCF_001483705.2 Eufriesea mexicana | reverse complement strand
CTCTACTTTGCTCTAATGAGCTCTGCTTGGCTCTACGAAGCCAATTAATAGCGGTCGCGGCACGTTATGTTGAGTTAGACTACGTCTCGCTAGGTGAGGTTAGGTGAGGTTAGGTCGGGATATCCTTGACCATTATGCTGCACACTGCAATGCGCAGGATTTCTGCGCACTATTGTGTTCCAGTACATTCTGCTTGTATCTGTGGATGCCAGAAATAGTGTTCTCTGTTAGGTTGAGTTTGGTTGCGTTTGCATATGTTACGTTTGGCTTGCTTAGCATAGGCTACCTTGACTTTTGTGCTGTACACTGCCATTCGGTGAATTTCTTCGTTGTAATGCGCTCTTATATGCTCTGCATGCCTCTGTGGCGGCCATCAATGGCGGTCTCGGCACGTTAGGTGTAGTTAGGCTTCGCTTCGTAAGGTCAGGTTAGGAGGTCTTGGTTAGGATTTCTTTGCCGATTGGGCTCTACACTGTTATTAGATGGATTTCTGCGCTCCACATTGCTCTACTATAATCTGCTCGACCCTGGGGATGCGAGGAATAGCAGACGTGGTCCGTTAGGTTCAGTTATGTTACGCTTGGTTAGGTTAGGGTAGGTTAAATTCCTATGTAGCTCTGTCTTTCGTGTTTTAAACTGTTATTCGGTGGATTTCTGTGATCTGCCGTCCTTTACTATATTCTGCTTGGCTCTGTGGTTGCCAGCAGCAGTGTTCGCGACACGTTCTGTTGAGTTATGCTACGTTCGGTTAGGTTAGGCCAGGTTAGGTTAGGCTATCTTTTACTTTTGTGCTATAGACTGTTATTCGGTGGGCGCCTGCGCTCTACGTTGCTCTACTATACTCTGCTCGACTCTGGGGATTTGGGCAATAGCGGCCGCGGCACGTAAGTTTGAGTTTAGGTTACGTTTGGTTAGGTTATGCTAGGTTAAGTTTGGTAAGGATAGCTTTGACTTTCGTGCTATACGCTGTTATGCGGTGGATACCTGTGATCTACCGTGCTTTACTATATGCTGCATGGCCCTGGGGAGGCCAGGAATAGAGGTCGCGGCCTGTTAAGTTTTGTTAGGTTACCTTAATATG
>NW_016938953.1:0-463 GCF_001483705.2 Eufriesea mexicana | reverse complement strand
TACATACATACTTCCATACATCCATCCATCCAATCATCCACCCATCGATACATCCATCGATCCTTTCATCCTTCCCTCCATACATCCATCCACGAATCCTTCCTTCCTTCCATGCATCCATACACACATCAATACACAAATCCATACATACATCTATAAATTCATCCATACATTCATCCATACATACATTCTAACATACATCCATACATACATCCATACATACATAAATACAAACATCCATACATACATCCATGCATATATCCATGCATTCATCGATACAAACATCCATACATACAACCGTTCTTCCGTTCATCCACGCACCCATTCACCCACCCACACATCCATACATCCATGCATCCGTATATCCATACATACATCCATACATACATCCACACAAACGCCCATACATACACCCATGCGTACAACCATACATACATGCTTCCATGCATCCATGCATAAATCC
>NW_016938952.1:0-1553 GCF_001483705.2 Eufriesea mexicana | reverse complement strand
CCATCTACTTGCCAGAGGATAGGTCTTTTCAAAATCTATAACCTGTTACACCTTGGTGAATAGCTCGCCCAGCGCCTTCAATCCAATGGAAAGTACAGCCACCTACTTGCCAGAGAATAAGTCTATTCAAAATATGTAAGCTGTCATAGCTTGGCGATTAGGTCGCATAACGTATTCAATCTAATGGCAAGTACAGCCATCTACTTGCCGGAGAATTAGTCTATTCAAAATCTATAAGCTGTCTTAGCTTTGTGATTAGTTGGCCTAACGCCTCCAATCCAATGGCAAGTAAAGCCACCTACTTGCCAGAGAATAGGTCTATTCAAAATCTATAATCTGTTATAGCTTGGTGAATAGGTCGCCCATCGCCCTCAACCAATGGCAAATACAGCCATCTACTTGCCAGACAGAAGGTCTATTCAAAATCTATAACCTGTTATAGCTTGGTGATTAGATCGCCTAACGCATTCAATCGAATGGCAAGTACACCCATCTACTTGCCAGAGAATAGGTCTATTCAAAATCTGTAACCTGTTATAGCTTGGTGAATAGATCGTCTAACGCCTTCAATTCATTGGCAATAACAGCCATCCACTTGCCAGAGAATAGGTCTATTCAAAATCTATAACCTGTTATAGCTTGGTGAATAGATCGCCTAACGCCTTCAATCCAATGGCCAGTACAGCCACCTACATGCCAGAGAATATGTCTATGCAAAATCTATAACCTGTTATAGCTTGGTGAATAGATCGCCTAACGCCTTCAGCCCGGTGGCAAGTACAGCCATTCACTTGCCAGAGAATATGTCTACACAAAACCAATACACTGTTATAGCTTGGTGAATAGATCGCTTAACGCCTTCAATCCAATGGCAATTGCAGGCACCTACTTGCCAGAGAATAAGTCTATTCAAAGTCTGTAAGCTGTCACGGCTAGTGGATTAGATCGCCTAACGCCTTCAATCCAATGAAATGTACAGTCTTCTAATTGCCAGAGAATAGGCCCATTCAAAATCTATAATCTGTTATTGCTCGGAGAGTAGGTCGACCAACGCCTTTAATTCCATAGCAAGTACAGCCATCCACTTGCCAGAGAATAGGTCTATTCAAAATTTATAACCAGTTATTGCTTGGTGAAGAGATCGCCTAACGCATTCAATCCAATGGCAAGTGCAGACATCTGCTTGCCAGAAATTAGGTCTATTCAAAGTTTATAACCAGTTATAGCTTAGAGAATAGGTCGCATAACGCCTTCAATCCAATGGCAAGTAGAGGCATCTACTTGCCAGAGGATAGGTATGTTCAAAATCTATAACCTGTTACACCTTGGTGAATAGGTCGCCCAGCGCCTTCAATCCAATGGAAAGTTCAGCCACCTACTTGCCAGAGAATAAGTCTATTCAAAATATGTAAGCTCTAATAGCTTGGCGATTAGGTCGCATAACGTATTCAATCTAATGGCAAGTACAGCCATCTACTTGCCGGAGAATTAGTCTATTCAAAATCTATAAGCTGTCTTAGCTTTGTGATTAGTTGGCCTAACGCCTCCAATCC
>NW_016938951.1:0-383 GCF_001483705.2 Eufriesea mexicana | reverse complement strand
TGTATGGTTGTATGGATGTATGTATGTATGGATGTATGGAAGGAAGGATGTATCCAATGATTGACCTACGATTGGAAGGATTTATGGATGTATGGATGTGTGGATGGATGGATGTATGGATGTATAGATGTATGGATCGATGGGAGTATGGATGGGTGCTTGTATGGATGGATAGATGTATGGATTGATGGCCGTATGTATGGATGGATATATGGAGGGGTTGAGGTTTGGATGGACGGATGTACGGATGAAAGGATGCATGGATCTATAATTGCATGGATGTGTGGATGGCTGGATGTATGAGTGGATGGTTGTATGGTTGTATGGACGTATGGATGTATGTATGGATGTATGGAGGGATATATGTATTGTTGTATGTATGT
>NW_016938950.1:0-658 GCF_001483705.2 Eufriesea mexicana | reverse complement strand
TCAGCAGATGTCTACGCTCTACACTGCTCTACTATTATGTGCTCGACTCGGGGGAGGCCAGTAGTGGTGGTCTCGGAACTTTGGGTTGAGGTACATTACGTATCGCAATGTAGCTTTTGGTTATGTCTAGAAAGGGTAGTATTGACTTTTGTGCTACACACAGCTTTTCGGTGGATTTGTGCGATCCGAATTGCTGTAGTATGCTCGGCTTAGCTCACAGGATACCAGAAATTGCAGTCCAGGTACGTTATGTTGAGCTTGGCCACGTTCGGTTAGGTTGGGTTTGGACATGTTGTGTTCGGATATCCTTCCCTTTTGTGCTGTGCACTGCAGATCGGTGGATTACTGGCTTCTAGTCTCCTCTAATATTTTCTGCTTGCCTCTGGGGAGGCCAGAAGCAGGGGTCGTGGCTCGTTTGTTTGAGTTTGGATAAGTTTGGCTAGGTCAGGACAGGATAGGTATGTATTCTGCATTGTACACTGCTTTATGGTCTATTTCTGCTCTTCACGGTGCTGTACCATATTCTGCTTTGCTCTGGGGATGTCAGGAAGAGTGGTCTAGGCACGTTAGGTCGTGTTAGATTACGTGCGGTTAGGTTAGGTCAGGGCAGTCTCGGTTAGGTTATATTTGACTTTTGTGCCACACACTGGAATGCGGT
>NW_016938949.1:295-545 GCF_001483705.2 Eufriesea mexicana | reverse complement strand
GACCGTTTCGACTAATATCGTGGTGAGCAAACTATCTTGCATAAACAAGGATGAAAGATTATACTGGTCAGATATAACCATTGCAACGCTATGGAATCTGGGCGGAAAATTCAATTTTAATGACATTTTCGAATAATACGGTGGTGCGCTACCTATCTTGCATAAACATGGAGGAAAGATTCTATTGGCGAGCTATAGCCGCTGGAATGCTACAGGATCTGAATGGAAAAATCTATTTTATTGACATTTT
>NW_016938949.1:0-236 GCF_001483705.2 Eufriesea mexicana | reverse complement strand
TTGTCGTGCTATAGGCTTCGCAATGCTATAGAATCTGGCTTGAAAGTTCAATACTATTGACAGTTTCGACTAATGTCGTGATGAGCTATCTGTCTTCCATAAACCAGGAGGAAAGATACTGTTGGCATGCTACATGCATTGCAATGCTATAGAATCATGCTTTGATAATTCACTTTTATTGTCATTTTCTACTAGTATCGTGGTGGGATATCGTCCTTGCACAAGTTAGGAGGAAA
>NW_016938948.1:0-601 GCF_001483705.2 Eufriesea mexicana | reverse complement strand
TGTCTATGAAATTGAATTTTCCATCCAGATTCTATAGCATTGCAACGGCAATAGCACGCCAATGGATTCTTTTCTCCTTGTTTATGCAAGAAAGTCAACTCACCACGATATTAGTCGAAAATGTCGATAAAATTGAATTTTCCATCCAGATTTTTATTTTATAGCATTGCAATGGTTATAGCTTGCCAATATAATCTTTCCTCCATGTTTATGCAAGAAAGTTAGCTCACCACATTAGCCGAAAGTGTCAATAAAATTGGTCTTTCCAACCAGAGTCGCCTGCATTGCAATGGCGACAGCACTCCAGAGGGATCTTTCCTCCTTACTTAGGGAAGGAAGTCAGCTCACCACGATATTAGCAGAAAATGGCAATAAAATTGCACTTTCCAGTCAGATTCTATTGCATTGCAGTAGTTATAACTTGCCAATATAATCTTTCCTCCTTGCATATGCCAGAAAGTTAGCTCACCACGATATTAGTCGAAAATGTCAATGAAATTGAATTTTCCATCCAGGTTCTATAGGATTGCGACGGCAATAGCAGGCCAATAGAATCTCTGCTCCTTATTTATGCAAGAAAGGTAACTCACCACGATATTAG
>NW_016938947.1:10476-12190 GCF_001483705.2 Eufriesea mexicana | reverse complement strand
GATAAAGGGTTTTTCTTTCGCCATACGAAAATTGCTATAGAATATACGTCACTGAACTTATTAGTTCAAACAGTGTTCTGTAGGTGGATGTTCAAGGTACCGTACTACCAATTGTAAACGTCTGTAGGCACAATTAATCTATACATCGATTCTTCTAGGTTTGCGGTTGAATATAAATGATCAGTGATCAAAATATTTTAACATCTACAGTGCCGTTATGACAGCTGTAGTAATTACTATTTTGACATACGTCAGTGTCTCTAGTGACAATTGCTCCATCTATTGATCCTTCTACAATTGCTGAGCAACTAGGATGATGAGAGAACAATGGTACATCTAGAAATGCTGTGGAATCCAACTGCTACAGTGCTCTATTGGTTAATGTAATGAGCAGCATACTGTCATTTGCAAATATCTCTAGCGATAACCCTACTATTCATTCATTATTCCCGAATTGCTGTTAAATTCATGTTACCAGTAATATAACTTGTCCAACGGCTGAAGTATTGTTATAATGGTTGAACTCAGTATTGTACCGTCAATTGTTCATATTTCGAGCGATAATGTGCCAGTCTTTCTTCATTATAGAATGGTAAATGTGTATATAGCATCAATGAAGGTATTAATCCAATGGGTGGAGTGCTCTATTGGTGAATGTACCAACACCTCTACTGGGAGTGATTAATATCTCTAGCCATAACTGGCGTATACAGTGGTTATTGTAGAGCTACTGTGGACTCTAAATCATCAATGAACAGATAAATCGAACGGCTGCAATGCACAGTTGGTGGAGGTACCGTCTAACTTTCTGGAAATTGTAAATGTTTCTATCCATAGCAGACGTATACATAGATTATTCTGGAACTAATTTGGAATTTTCAATCATCAGTGATTAGATTAAACCAGCGGCTGGAGTACTCCGATGAAGTATGCACTCACTACTCTTAAGCCAATTGTTAATGCCTTGTGCGATAATGGGCCAGTTGTTTGTCGCTCGAGAATTGCAAAGGAATCCAAATCATCACTTAATGCTTCATCCAGCGGCTACGTTGATCCATTGCAGGAAGTGCCAACTACCGAACTGGGTACTGTTAATATGTCTGGCCATAACTGATGTTTACTTTGATATTTCTGCAACTCCCGTGGAATGTAAATCTTCACTGAACAGACTATTCCATCCGGCGCAGTGCTGTCCTGGTGGATGAACCAATTACCGTACTGGGAATTTTATATACCTCTGCCCGTAACACGTGTATGTATTAGTTCCTCTGAAACTGCTTCAGAATTAATGTCACCATTGAACAGAGCAATTCAACTGCTACAGTGGTCTATAGATGGACGTACTGAGAACCAATCTGTCAATTGCAGATATCTCAAGCCATAGCCGTACTATACGTTGATTATCCTAGAATTGATGTTGAACTTATGTTATCGATGTACAAATTAATACAACGGTATAAGCACTGTGATTATGGTTGTACTCAGTACTGTTTTGTCACTTGCTAATATCTCGTGCGGTAATGCGTCTGTTCTTCGTCATTCTAGAATTGCTAGGGTACTGCTATCGTCTCTGCACAGCATAATCCAACGTGTACATTGATCTATTCATGGATGGCCCATCTACCGTGCCAGGAGTTGTTAATGTCTCTAGCCGTAACTGATATCTACACAGATTATTCTAGAACTACTGTGGAATTCAAATCATTACTGGACA
>NW_016938947.1:8869-10429 GCF_001483705.2 Eufriesea mexicana | reverse complement strand
AAATGTGGATATCTCTAGCAATAACCATATACTTCATTGATATTTCTGGAAACGCTATTAAATATAAGTTATCAGTGACCCATTTAGTCCAACGGCAAAGATGATGTGATGATGGCTGTGATCTATGCGGTGATGTAAATTGTTAATATCACCAGCTGCAACGGATCTGTCCTTCGTCACTCTAGAATTGCTATAGAACCCAAGTCACAATTTATCTGGATAATAAAACAGCTACTGTACTCCGTATAATGAATTCAATGTGTACCGTACTGTCAATTGTAAATTAATCTAGCCGTAACCCTACAATACGTTGATTATTTTAGAACTACAGTGCTTTTTACATAATCAGTGAAGAAGTCAATACAACGGCTGCAGTGCTGTGATAGTGGCTGTACATAGAACGGAGTTATCAATTGCTAATGTCTCGAGCTATGACCGATCTGCCTTTTGTCATTCTTGAATTGATATAAAATATAAATCATCACTGCACAGACTTATCCAATTGGTACGGTTCTCTACTGGTTGATACAGCAACTAGTGTACCGGGAATTGTAAATATCTCTAGCTGTAAGTGATATATACTTTGACTATGCAAGCACTCCTGTGGAAATAGCATCATCAGTGATCAGATTAAACCAACGGCTGCCTTGCTGTGCTGTTGTCTTGTGGAATTAGCATCATCAGTGATCAGATTACACCAACGGCTGCCTTGCTGTGCTGTTGTATGCACTTAGCACTGTTATATCATTTTCTAATATCTCGAGCTATAATGGATCAGTGCCTTGTCATGCTGGAATTGCTATAGAAACTACATAATCATTGAAAATGTTAATCCTGTAGATGCATGTAGTAGCAACTGCACTGTCAACTGCAAATATCTCCAGCCACGGCCGTACTGTACATTGATTACTCCGGACATGCTTCGGCATTTACAGCATCAGCGGTCCAGTTTGTCTAACGACTACAGTAATGTGAAGAAGCCTGTACCCTGTACTGTTTCGCCAATTGTTAGTGTCGCAAGCGATAATGTGTCCATCCTTTTTCATTTTAAAATTGCAATATTATTTATGTCATCACTGAACCTACTAATCCAACGGCCACAGGGCTGTATTGGTGCATGTACCAACCACCGTACCGGGAATTATAAATATCTCTAACACTAACTGATGTATACATTGATCGATCTTTAGTTGCTGTGGAATCTACATCATCAGAGAACAGATTTATCCAACGTCTATTGTGCTCGATCGTTGCAAGCATCAAGTAGAGCACTGGGAATCGTAAATACCTCTAGCCACAGTTGATGTATTCATTGATCTTCCTGGAACCACTGTGGCGTCTAAATGATCACTAGACAGATTAACCCAAATACTGCAGAGCTGTGATGATGGCTGCATTTCGTATTCCGTTGTATGTGGTTGATATCTCGCACGGCAATGTATCAATCTTTTGTCATTCTAGAAGTTCAATGGATTCGAAATGCATCACTGAGCAGACGAATCCAATGGCTAGTGCGCTCTTTTGATGGATGCACTAGGAACCGTACTGTCAATTGCAGTT
>NW_016938947.1:0-7910 GCF_001483705.2 Eufriesea mexicana | reverse complement strand
GATTCGAAATGCATCACTGAGCAGACGAATCCAATGGCTAGTGCGCTCTTTTGATGGATGCACTAGGAACCGTACTGTCAATTGCAGTTATCTCCAGCTATAATCGTGCTATACATTGATTAATCAAGAGTTGCTTTGTAATATACATCACCAGTGAACAAATTTTTCCGACAGCAACTCTACTGGTTTGATGCCTCTACTCAGTACTATTTCGGCAATTGTCATTAACTCTTGCAATGGCGGATAAGTCTTTTGTCATTCTAGAATTGCTATAGAACCTTAATCATCTATGTACCTGTCAATCCAACGGCTATAGTGCTCTCTTTATGGATGTGCTAAGTACCGTACTCTGAGATGTAAATGTCTCTAGCCATAGCAGCGCTGTACATTTGTTACCCTAGACATGACTTGGAATATATGTCATCACTGAACAGATTTATCCAATCGCTACAGTGAAGCATTCGTGGACGTACTAACTACGTTATTGGGAACTGTAAAGGTCTCTATCCATAGCCTTACCATGCTTTGATCAAATTGGTACAACGGCTAAATTACTGTGATTATGCCATTACTCAGTAGTATTTCGTCATTTGTTAATGTATCGAGCGATAGTTGGTATGTCCATTGTCATTCTAGAAGCGCAATATGACACAAATCATACCGGCACAGATTAATCCAGTTGATACAATGTTCTATTGGACGATGTACGAACAACGGTACTGGAAATTGTAAATATCTGTACCCATAACTGACGTATACATTTATTACACGAGCATTGTTGTGGAATTATGTCGTAAGCGAAGAAATTAATCCAGCGGCTACGGTACTGTTGCGACGGTTGGTTCTAATACTCTGTCGTCAGTTATTAATTTCTCGAGCTGTAACGGATCTGCCTCTTGTGATTCTGGAAATGGTATGTAATATAATTCATCATTGAAAAGATTAATCCTATGGCTAGAATGATCTATTAGCGGATGTAACAACTACTGTACAGTCAATTGTAATTAACACTACAGATGACTGATGTATACATCGATTATCCTAGAACTACTGTGGAATTTAATTCATAAGTGAGTATGTTGACCCAAAGGCTGCAACAATGTTATGATGGATGAACAAGGTACTCTTATGTCAATTGCTGATTCCTCGTGCTATACCGGAACTGCATTTTGTCATTCTAGAATTGCTACGGGGCCTACATCACCGTTGAACATGTTTATTCAACGGCTACAGTGCTCGTTGATGTGCGTACTGTGTACCGTTATGTCAATCGTAAATGTTTCCAGCCGTAAGCGTACAACACATTGATTTTTCCAGAATGGCAGTGATATTTAAACCATCAATCAACAAAACAATCAAACGAACGCAGTACTGTGATGATAGGTGTAATCAGTACAGTGTTGTCAATTGTTTGTATCTCGAGGGACAATTGATACTTCTACTTCCTTTCTATGATTGAAGTAGAATACATATCATCAGTGAACGGATAAATAGAACGGCAAAGAAGCTCTGTTGGTAGATGTACTGAGTACATTACAGTGATCAATGGTTCACTGCACAAAGGTCACATCAGTGAACAAAATTATCGAACGGCTACTGTACCGTTATGGTGGCTGTACTCAGTACTGTGGTGACAATTGTTTAAATCACGAGGGAAAATGGATGTGTCATTCAATTCTAGAAATGCTATAGAGTACACATCGTCAGTGAACGGAATAATCCAAACGCAACAGGGCACCATTTGTGGATGTACTGTGTAGTATACTGTGAATTGCAAATATCTCTAGCCATGACCGTACTATATACTGGTCATGCCAGAATTATTGTTAAAAATACCTTATCAGTGAATAAATTATTCCAAGGGCTGAGGCACTGTGTTGATGGCTGTACTGGGTACCGTTTCGTTAAACCTTAGTGTCACGAGGGATAATGGATCTGCCTTTTGTCATTCTGGTGTTGCTATAGAAACTAAGTAATCAGTGAACAGATTAACCCAAAGGCTACAGTGCTCTGTAGGCGGATGTTGCAAGTACCGTGCAGTCAACTGTAAGTATCTATAGCCATAACTCATGTATGCAATGATTATTCTAGTAGTACTGTGAAATAAAAATCGTCATTGGGGAGAGCAATCCAATTCTACAGTGCTGTGTTAATGGATGTGCATATAACCGTACTTAGAGTTATTAATATCTATAGCAATAATCGTGCTATACATTGATAATCCTGGCCTTGCCTTGGAATTTACGTCATGAGTGAACGGATCAATGTAATTCCAACAGTGTTCTGCTGATGGATGTACTAGGTACCCGACTTACAATTAAAAATATCCCTACCTATAACCTGCATATAACCTACCTGTAAATGTATAATACATTGATTATTCTATACTTGCTTTGGAATTTACCATGTAAGCGAACAGATTATTCCAACGGCGGCAGTAATAATGTGTTGCCAGTCGTTAATGTCACGAGAGATAATGTATGATTCCCTCGCCATTCTAGAACTGCTATTGAATCGAACATCATCAATGAACAGGTTAATCCAACGTCTACATTGCTGCTTCGATGGATGTACCGCATACCGTACTGACAACTGTAAATATCTGTATCCGTAACCGTACTATATATTGACTATTCTAGAATTGCTGTTAAGCTTATATTATCACTAGCAAGATTAGTCCAGGCGCTAATTTTCTGTAATGATGGCTGTATTCAGTACTATTTCAACACCTGTTAATGCCTCGTGCGAGATCGTGTCTGTACTTTGCCACTCCGGAATGCAAAGGAACTTAATTTATCACTGAACAGGTCGATCCAATTACTGCAGTGATCTGTTGAAGGATGAACTACCAACTGTACCTACAATTGCAAATATCACTAGTTATAACCCTGCTATACATAGATTATTCTAGACTTGTAATGTAATATACATCAATAGTGAAAAAATTATTCCAGCGGCTGCAGCTCTGTGGCGATGTCAGTACTCAAAACTGTTTCGCAAATTGCTAATGTGTCGAGCGATAACGGGTTAGTCCTTTACCATTCTAGAGATGCAACAGGATATTAATAGACACCGAAAAGGTTAAACCAGTGGCTAGAGAGTTCTGTTGGTCAATGTACCAACTGCCGTGCTTGAAATTATTAATATCTCTATCGACAACTGACGTATACATAGATATTTCTGGTGCTACTGTTGAATATTAATCATAACAGAAGAGATTAATTCAGCGGCTGCATAGCTGTATTGGTGGACATGCCAGCTACTGTCCCGAGAAATGTAGATATCTTTATCCATAACTGATGAATATCTTCATTATTCTAGAGCAACCGTGGTATTTACATCATCTTTAAACAGGTTAATCCAGCGCCAGCAGTACTGTGATGATGCCTGCACTCAGTGCTTTTATGCCAACTGTTAGTATCTACAGCTATAACTGATCTGTCAATTGTCATTCTGGAATGGCTACAAAATCTGAATAATCATTGAACAGGTTACTCTGACTGCTACAGTGCCATTTTGATGGATGAACCAACTACCATACGGAGAAGTATTAGTACCTCTAGCCATAAACGTACTATGCACTGGTCACCCTAGACTTGATTTGGCATTTACATCGCCACAGCACATATTAATCCAACGGTTACTGTGGTCTGTAAACGCATGTACTGGGAACCGTACTGTCAATAGCAAATATCTCCAGCCATAGCTGTACCATACATTAATTACTCTAGAATAGCTTCGGAATTCGCATCACGAGTGAACAGATTCATCCGAAGGATACAGGACAGTGATGATGGCCGTACTCAGTACTCTTTCGTCAGTTGGTAATATCTAGTGCGATAATGAGTCAGTCCTTTCACATTCTAGGATTGCAATAGAACGTAGATCATCACTGCGCGGATTAATCCAACGGCTACATGGCTCTGGTGATGGATGTACTAGTAACCGTACTGTGACTTGGAAATATTATCAGCCACAACCGTACCGTATATAGATTACTGCAGACTTGCTTTGTAATTTACACAACAGTGAATAAATACAACTGCCACTCTCCTGGTTTGATGCCTCCACTCAGTAGTTGTTCGTCAACTGTTAATGTTTCGAGCTTTAATGTGTCAGTTCTATGACACTCTAGATATGCTGTAGTATCTAAATCATCATTGCACTGTATAATGCAATGGCTGCAGTGCTCTGTTGATCTACGTATTAAGAACCGTACTGTGAAAGGTAAATACCTTTAGGCATAACCGTACTATTCTTTGGATGACCTAGACCTTCTTTGGGATATATTTCATCACTGAACAGGTTAGTCCTTTAGCTACAGTGCTCCATTCGTGGATGTACGAACTACCTTACTGGGAATTGTAAAGAGCTCTAGCCATAGCCGTACTATGCCTTTATTACTCTAGACTTGATTTGGCAATTGCATCATAAGTTAAGAAGTTAATTCAACGTCTATAGTACCGTGATTGTGCCTGTACTCAGTAGCGTTTCGTCATTTGTTAATGTATCGAGCGATAATGGGCCAGCCCCTTGCCATTCTGGAAACGCAATAGGATATCATTCACCACTGCACAAATTAATCCAATGACTGCAGTGCCCTATTGATCGGTGTAACCACTACCGTACCGGGAACTGTAGTGACTCTAGCCAAGACTGATGTATACATTGGTTACTCTAGTACTACTGTGGAGTTTAAGTTGTAAGTGAAGAAATTAATCTAACTGATACAGTACTGTTATGATGGTTGTTATTTGAACTGTGTCGTCAGTTGTTAATGTCTCGAAACGTGATGCGTCAGTCCTTTGTCATTCCAGAAGAGCAATGGCGTTTAAATGATCACTGAACAGCTTAATCCAACGGCTACGTTGCTCCATTGGTGGATGTCCCTGATAACGTACTGGAAATTTTCAGTACCTCTTGCCATGAGTGATGAATTCAATGATTATTCTGGTACCCCTGTGGAATTTCGTTAATCGCTGATCAGATAAATCCAATGGATGCAGTGGTCTATTTTTGCTCGTAGCAACTACCGTGCTGGGAATTGTAAATACCTCTACCCATAAGTAATACCTCTACCCATAACCGATATATACATTAACTTCCCTGGAACTGCTGCGGATGCCGATCAGCATTGAACAGATCAATCCAACGCCTGCAGAGCTGTATTGGAGGAAGTCCTGAGGACCGTGCTGGCAATTCCAAATATCTGTAGCCATACCCGTACTATACATTGCTTATCCAAGATTTGACGTTGAACTTTATTTATCAGTAAAAAAAACTGATTCAAGGGCTAAATTCTTGGGATGATGGCTGTACTGAGAACTGTTTCGTTAATTTCTGATCTATCGAAAGATAATAGCTCATTTCTTATTCAATTTGGATTTGCAGTAGTATATAATCCATCACTGAACTGACCAATTCAACGGCTCCAGCGCTCTATAGATGGATGCACGATCGACCGTACTGGGCACTGTAAGAGTCTGTGGTCATAACTGATGTATACATTCATTATTCTAGAAATGCTGTGCAGTATAATTCATCAGCGAGGAAATTAACCGAACGGCTGCAGTACTGTATTGGTGGCAGTACTTGTTATTGTGCCGTTAGTAGTTAACACCTCAAAGTGTAATGAAACAGCCTATTTTCGTTCTATAACTGCTACAGAATCCAAATCCTTATTGAACAGATCAATCCAACGTTCACAGTGCTCTATTGACTGATGTACTGAGAAAAGTACTTACAGTTATAAATATCTCTAACCATAACTGCACAATACATTAGCTACTCTGGACTTGCCTTGGGATCTACGACGATAGTGAACTGAATAATCTAGTGGCTGCAGTTCTCACAATATGGCTCTACTCAGTAGTGTTATGTCAATTGCTAATGTCTCGAGCTGCAACGTATCTGACTTTTGTTATCCAGGTAGTGCAATACGATATAAATGATTACTGAACACCTTAATCCGACAGCTACTTTTCTCTATTGGTAGATGTACCAAATACAGTACCGCGAATAGAAAATCTCTCCAAATGAAACTGATGTATATATTGAATATACAATAACTGCTATGTAATTTATGTAATCCCTGAACAGATTAATGCACCTGCTACCGTGCTGCATTGGTGGATATACAAACAACGGCGCAGGTAAATGTAAATGCATCTTGCCATAAATGATAAATACAATGATTACTTTAGAAGTGCTGTGGAATTCCAATCGTAATTGAATAGATTAATTGAATGCCAGCAATGACGTCGTGACGGCTGCATACAGTACTGCTACGTCAATTCCTAATATCTGGAGCTATAGCGGATATCTCTTTTGTTATTCTACAGTTACTATAGAATATACATTGCCATTGCACAGGTTGAACGAGCGGCTGGAGTGCTCTACTGGTGGATCTAGTACCTAGCGTACTGTAATCTGAAAGTATCTCTATCCATATTGGTACCAAATAATTATTATTCTAGAGTGGCGGTTATACTTATGTTATCAGTGCACAAACTATTAGAACGGCTAACGTATTTTGACGATGGCTGTACAGAGTACTGTGTCGTCAACTTTTAATGTCTTGAGCGACAATGGGCCAGTCGTTTGCCATTCTAGAAATGCTCGAGGAACTATGTCATCACTGAACGTATTAATCCAACGGCAAGGGAACTCTGTTGGTAGTCGTTCTAAGTAACGTATTGCCAATTGGAAATAAGTCTAGCTGTAACCCTACTTTACAATGGTTAACCTTGAATTGATGTGGAACGTAAATCATCAGTGGTCAAATAAATCCATTGGTTTCGTTGCTGTAATTGTGGCTGTGCTTAGAGCGGCTGTGCCAATTGTTAATTCCTGGCGATTTAATGGATCTGTAGTTTGCTATACCAGAATTGCTACAGAATACGTATTTTCATTGCAGTAGTAAATCCAACGGCAGCAGTGCTCTGCCTTTGGATGTACTCAGTACCGCAATGTCGATTTTAAATATCTATGGCCATAGCCGTAGTATGCATAGAGTATTTCAGAATGGCTGTAGAATTTACGACATCACAGAATAAATTAATACATCTGCTACATTAACGTATCAATGGCTATGCTCTTTACTTTGTTGACAGTCGCAAATATCTCGAGGCACAATTGTCCTGTATTTTTTCATTCTGGAGTTGCTGTTGGATATATGTCATCGGCGAAGAGATTAATCCAACGGCTGCTGTGCAATTATGGTGAACGTTCTTCGCAACAGCAGTCTCAATTATGAATATTTGTGTCGATAATCAATGCATACATTGATTATTCCTGAATTGCTGAACAATTTAAATAATCAGTTCAGATGTTTGTCCAACGGGTACAGTATAGCGACGATTTCTGTGCTCAGTGCTGTTTAGCCAACTGTTAGCACCTCGAGCGACAATGGACGTATTCTTTGACATTCTTCAGTAGATACAGAAACAGAAACACCATTGAACTGACCAATTCGACAGCTACCGTGCTCTGTTGGTGGATGTACCATGTGCTGTCAATAGTCAATATCCATGCTTAACGTTGATTATCATAGAATTGCTGTAGAATATAAATCACCAAATAACTAGTTAATCCATTGAGGTACAGTGACGATGGCTGTACTGTGTTATGTGTTGTCAAATGCTGATGTCTCGAAGGAAATATGATCTGCCTTTTTTCATACCGGAATTGCTACATGACCTAAATCGTCATTGAACAAGCTAATCCAACATCTGTAACGATCTGCTAGAAGTGGTACATGTACCGTTACGACAATTGCAAATATCTCTCGCCATAAGCGTACCATATATTGCTTATTACAGAACGGCTCTGAAACATAAAACATCAATGAACATACTAATCAACCGTCTGCAGTACCGTGATGGTGACTGCACTCAGTACTGTATTTACAT
>NW_016938946.1:0-1233 GCF_001483705.2 Eufriesea mexicana | reverse complement strand
TCAGTAATAGCTCCGTGAATAGTTCGCATAACGCCTTCCATGCAATAGCAAGTACAGCCATCTGGTTGCCAGGGAATGGGTCTGATAAAATCTATAACCTGATAAGGCTTGGTGAAAATATCGCCGAACGCCTTCAGCCCAACGGCAAGTACTGCTTTGCCAGAGCATAGGTCTATCCAAAATCTATAACCTGTTATAGCTTGGTGAATAGATCGCCTATCGCCTCCAATTAAATGGCAATTACATCCATCTACTTGCCAAAGAATAGGTTTATTCAAAGTCTATAATCTGTAATAGCTTGGTGAATAGAACGACTAACGCCTTCAATCCAATAGCAAGTGCAGCCGTCTACTTGTCAGAGAATAAGCCTGTACAAAATCTATAACCTGATATAGCTTGGTGAATGGATCGCCTAACGCCATCAATCCAATGACAAGTACAGCCATCTACTTGCCAGATGGTATATCTATTCAAAATATATATTCTGCTATAGCATGGCGAACAGTTGGCCCAACTCCTTCAATCCAATGGCAAGTACAGCCATCTACTTGCCAGACAATAGGAACATTGAAAATCTATAATCTGTTATAGCCTGGTGAATGGATCGCCTAACGCCTTCAATCCTGTGGCAAGTACAGCCACCTAGTTGCCAGAGAATTGGTCTATTCAGAACCTATAACCTATTATAGCTTGGTGAATAGTTCGACTAACGCCATCAATCCTATGGCAACTACAGCCTTCTACATGCCAGAGATTAGGCCTAATGTAAATCTATATTCTGCTAAAGCTTGGTGAATAGATCGCCTAACGCCTTGAATCCAATGGCAAGAACAGCCACCTACTTGTCAGAGAATTGGGCTATTCAAAATATATAACCTGCTGTAGCATGGTGAATAGATCGCCTAACGCATTCAATCTGGTGGCAGGTACAGCAATCTACTTGCCAGACCATAGTTCTATTCAAAACCTATAACCTGTTATATCTTGGTGAAAAGATCGCCAAACGCCGTCAATCCAATGGCAAGTACAGCCATCTTCTTGCCAGAGAAGAGGTTTATTGTAAATCTGTAGTCTGCTATAGCTTGGTGAGTAGATCCCCTAACGCCTAGCATCCAATGGCAAGTACATTCATCTACTTGACAGAGAATAGGTCTACTCAAAATCTATAAGCTGTTACAGCTTGGTGAAAAGATCGCCAAACGCCTTCAATCCAATGGCAAGTACAGCCATCTT
>NW_016938945.1:0-590 GCF_001483705.2 Eufriesea mexicana | reverse complement strand
AGATTCTATACCAATGCAAAGGCTATAGCAATCGAATAGACTCTTTCCTCCTTATTTAGGTAGTAGAGTTCTCTCACAAGGATATTCGACGAAAATGTCACTAAAGTTGGATGTTCCAGTCGGAACCTGCAGCTATTCAATGGCTAAAACTAACCAATATATTGTTTACTGCTTGTAAATGCAGGAAAGGTAGCTCACAACGGTATTATTATTATTATTCGAAAATTTCATTAAAACTGCACTTTTCAGGCAGATTCTATTGCAATGCAAAGTCTATAGCATACCATTATAATCATTCCTCCTTATTTATGCAGAAAAGCTTTCTCGCCAAGATATTAGTAGAAAATGTCAATAAGATTGAGCTTTCTAGCCCGATTCTATTGCAATGCTATGGCTATAGCAACCAATAGAATCCTTCCTGCATATTTATACCGAAAAGTTTGCACACATCTATATTAGTCGATAATGAGCGTTCCGGTCAGATTCTATTGCAATGCAATGGCTACAGCAAACCAATGGGATCTTTGCTTCGTGTTTATTCGGAAAGTTTGCTCACCGCGATATAATTCGACTATGTCAATAGAATTGAA
>NW_016938944.1:0-2231 GCF_001483705.2 Eufriesea mexicana | reverse complement strand
AACACGATGCTTTTACAACGCGATTTCCATATAACGCGAAGCGAAAATTGGAACAGTTCTCATGTAACACGGTCTCTTATAACGCATTTTTCGTATAAGAATATTCCCAACAACTCAAATGGGTTGAAAAATTTATCTATTTATTTATTTATCTACTTATTCAAAGTGTTAAATTTTTGTATGTAGTTGACATTTACGAGGAATTAATTGACGAGTCTACTTCAAATGCATTTGTGGAAGAAAACACGGATAACGAATTCGTTTCAAACTTCAGTTACGATGCGAGAAAAGGGACTGGATTTGGCTAAACAATCAGAACGTCGCTTAACTCGAAATAAAAATTTAAAAGAAAATTTTAAAATTGCTTGGCCCCATATAAAGAGGGTTCGGAAGAATTACAAAATAAAACTGCATCTGAAAACGAAGAAGAAAATTTGCAAAGCGAGGAGGATTTTCGACCAATTAGAAAAAGTAAGAGGTTTCGGAAGAACTACAAAATAAAACTGCATTTGAAAACCAAGAAGAAAATTTGCAAAGCGAGGAGGATTTTCGACCAATTAGAAAAAAAGGGTTAGACTGCAAATATTTGACAGTGATGATGAATAATAAAACAATCTAATTGTGGTATCCTCGATGTATGAACCACATGATAAGAATGTCTGAATTCTGATCGGACTGAAACGGTCTCATAACAGTGTTTGAGAATAAAACATTTGTTTCAGAAATAAATATAAATAAGAAGAAATATGGAATAACATTGATGGATAAGAGAACTTACGATAGAAAAGATTTTAATAAGGGTTTTGATAGGCGCCCAAAAGATAATTATATAAAACGAAGTAATAAACCGCTTAATTTTAACACGTTAGAATCCTATTTTAAATTAGGATACATCACTAATGTGTATCAAATTAAGTTTTTTTGTTGGAAACAATTTTTTTAGTTTATAATTTTATTATACGAACTATGTATCATATTCGATAAACCTAAATTCAAATATGTAAAAATGTACATATTCGTTGCCATTTCTATTATAAAATTTGATTTATTAACCGTATCGATCGCAACTTGATACTTTGAGAATGCAGTTTTATATAGGTCTGATTTTTTTTAAATTTTATTTATTTCAATGTTTCTTACAGCGCTAAATTTGATTTATTAACCGTATCGATCGCAACTTGATACTTTGAGAATGCAGTTTTATATAGGTTTGATTTTTTTATAATTTTATTTATTTCAATGTTTCTTATAGCGCGGTACCTATATAATGCAGTAGTGGTTTCCATATAACGTAGTATAAATTGATCTGATTTGTCTTATTGCTATGTTTACCATAACGCGGTTTCCATAGAACGTGTTTCCTGATTTCAATTAATTTTGATTCTCTTATAACACGGTTTCCATATACCGCGATAGAAATATATAAGGGGGTTATAGGAGACTTGACTGTATTGGTCCAACCCTCGATTATTATCAAAATTTTTGGAATTTTCAATAGAATTAGTGTTATTTTAATTATTGGCAGAATTACTATTAAAAGTATTGTTAGAATTATTATCAAAATTATTATTAAAATTAGAATTAAAGATGTTATTAGAATTGTTATTATTACAATTATCAAAATTGTTTTAAAATTGTTATTAAAATTATTATTAGAATTGTTATTAGTTAGATAAAAATAGATCAAACGCGAGAAATGAAATACTATTGTGATACGAGCACGAGAGAACTATGTTAATGTGCATTCATCCATGTATTCTTTACTCGTTACTGATTTTGATGATTTTTAGATACGTCTTAAATACAGTTAGTTTTCGAGATATCAGCAAAATTCCTTTTTACTGTTACATTGAATTCTACGTGTGCACCTGTGAGATAATTAGAAGCAAAAGGTAAAATGAAAAGCAAATTGTTTATATTACAATGACAGACAGAGAATTTTAGTTCTTATAGAATTATTATTATTTTAATTATTGGTAGAGTTACTATTAAAATTATTATTAAGATTATTATTAAAATTGTTGTTAGGGTTGTTATTGAAGCTATTATCAAAATCGTCATTAGAATTATTATTAAAAATATTACTAGGATCATTATTAAAATTACTATTCGAAGTATGAATATTATTATTATGAATATTATTAAGATTATTATCAAAATATTTTTAAAATTATTGAAATTGTCAATATAAATATTAAAATTGTTGTTAGGGCTATTATTAAAGCTACTAT
>NW_016938943.1:0-546 GCF_001483705.2 Eufriesea mexicana | reverse complement strand
GTTCAGCTATGCTACGCTTGGATTTGCTACGTTTGGTGAGGTTATGATATGGTAGCTTAGACTGCTATCCGATTATACATCCTATTATACACTGCTATCCGAGGGTTTCCGCAATCTACTGTGCTCTGGTGTATTCTGCTTGACTCTGGGCGTGCCACTGGTAGCGGTCTCGTCACGTTAGTGTGAGTTAGACTACGCTTTGTTACGTTTGGCTAGGTTAGGATATCCTACTTTGCCTTTCGTGCTATACACCTCTTTTCGGTGCATTTCTGTGACATACAGTGTTCTACTATATTCTGCTTGTCTCCGCGGATGCCAGCAGAGGTGGTCGCGGCACGTTATGTTGTGTTACGTTACGTTCGCTTTTGTCACGTTTGGTCAGGCTAGGATAGAGCATATTAGACTTTTACGCCATAGACTGCGATTCGGTGGGTTTTTGCCATCTATTGTGCACTAATCTGTCCTGTTTGAACCTTCGGTTGCCAGTAATGGTCGTCTCGGTACTTTATGTTGAGGTAGGTTTCGTTTCGTTTGGTTGGGTTAGGA
>NW_016938942.1:6591-18223 GCF_001483705.2 Eufriesea mexicana | reverse complement strand
ATACGCAGCTATTCGGTGGATTTCTGCGCTCTGCGGTGCTCTAGTATGTTCTGCTTGGCTGTGCGGAGGCCAGCAATTATGGTCTGAGCCACCTAGGGTTAGTTATTCTATTTTTGTCTTTGTTCGGTTAGGTCAGGTTTGGATAGGATGGCCTTGGCTTCTGTGCTATACACTTCTATTCGGTGGACTCCTGCGCTCTACTGTGATCTAATACCTTCTGCTTTGCTCTGTGGATAGCAGGAATAGTGGCCGCGGAATGCTACGTTGGGTTCAGTTACATTTGGCTAGGTTAGGTTTGTTTGGCTTTGGTTTGAATATCTTTCACCTTTGTGCTATGCACTGCCATTTAATTGACTTCTGCGCTCTATACGCCTCCAATATGCTATGTTTGACGATGGGGAGGCAAGTAAAACTGGTGCAGGCACATTAGGTTGAGTTAGACTACGTTTGGTTGTGCAACGTTGCTACGGGTTAGATTTGGTCACATAACTCTTTCGTGGTGCCCACTGCTATTAGGTGGATTCCTGCGCACAGATGTGGTCTACTATAATTTGCTCGTCTCTGTGGTTGCCAGCAACACTGGTTGTGGCGCGATACGTTGAGGTATGTCACGTTTGGTTATGTTGCGTTTGGATGGATTAGGAGGGGCTACCTTTGACTTTTGTGCTATACACTGTTATTCGGTGAATTTCTGCGCCCTACGTTGCGTTACTATACCCTACTCGACTTTGGGGATGCCAGCAATGACGGTCGTGGCACGATAGGTTGAGTTAGATTGTGTTTGGTTAGGTTGCGTTAGGACATGTTTGGCCAGGATGTCCTTGAATTTAGTGCCGTGCACTGCTTTTAGGTGACTTTCTGCGCTCTACAACGATCTAATATGCTCCGTTTGGCTCTGGGGATGCCAGCAATGGTAGTCTCGGCACGTTGTGTCGAGTTAGGGTGCATTTGGCTGTGTTACGCTAGGTTTGCTTAGGCGAGAGTAACTTTGGCTTTTTGGCCATACACTGCTATTCGATGGAGTTCTGTCCTCTACTGTGCTCTACTATACTCTGCTCACCTATGGGGAGGCCAGTAATGGTGGTCTCGGCTCCATAGGTTTAGTAAGTCTAAGTTTGGTTAGGTTATGTTAGTCTGGGTTAGGTTTGGTTATCCTCGACTTACGTGGTTTACACTGTTTTTCGACGGATTTCTGGGCTCTACTGCGTTATAGAACGTTCTAGTTGGCCCTGGGGACGACAGAAATAATGTTCCCGGCACGTTAGGTTCAGATATATTGCGTATGGTTATGCTACGTTTGGATAAGTTAGGATAGGGTTGCATTGACTTCTGTGCTATACACCGTTCTACGGTGGATTTCTGCGCTACACGCTACTCTAATATGTTCTGCCTGGCTCTCGGGAGGCCAACAATTGTAGTCTCGGCACCTTATGTTGAGTTACGCTGCATTCGGTTACGTGAGGTTAGAACAGGATAGGCTAGGATATCTTCCACTCTTGTGATATACACTGCAGTGAGGTTAATTACTGCGCTCTACAGTGCTCTAGTATATTCTGCCTGGCTCTGGGGAGGCAAGCAATAGTGATCTCGGCACGTTAAGTTGAATTAAGCTACTTTCGGTTATGTTGAGTATGGCCATGTTAGGATAGGGTAGCTTCGACTATTGTGCTATGCACTGCGACTCTATGTATTCCTGCACTCTGCTCTCCTCTAATACGTTCTGCTTGGCTCTGTGGAGGGTAGTAACAGTGGTCTCGTCACGTTAGGTTGTGCTACGTTACGTTTGTCGTGACTAGCTTAGGATAGGTCTGGATAAAGTAACTTACACTTTTGTGCCCTACACTGCTGTTCGGTCGATATCTGCGCTCCGCATTGCTCTACAAGCCTCTGCTAGTACCTGGGGATGACAGCAATATTGGTGGTGGCGTGTTAGGCTGTAATAGGCTCCGTTCTGTTATGTTAAATTTTGGTACGTTAAGATAGGGTATCTTAGACCTTTGTGCTGCATTCCGCTCCTCCGCACTCGGGAGGCCGGCAATAGTGTTCGCAGCACGTTAGGTTGTGTTGGAATACGTTCGGTTGCGTTAGGTTACGTTGCGTTTGGTTAGGATAACTATGGCTTTCCCGTTATAAGCTGTTATCGGGCGGATTTCTGGGCTTTACTGAGCTCTACTGTACTCTGCTCGAATCTGGGTAGCCCATTAGTAGCGGTCGCAACACGTTACTTTGAGTTACATAACGTTAGGTTATGTTACGATTTGTGATGTTAGGGAGGGTTGGCTTCAACTTTTGAGATATATGCTGCTATTCGGTGGGCTTCTGCTCTCTACTGTGATCTAATACGATCTGCTTTGCTCTGGGCAGGTCAGCAATAGTGGTCTAGGCACGTTAGTTTCGGTTAGGCTACGTTCAGTTATGTTATGATTGGTTAGGTTAGGCTTCGGTAGCTTTGACAATTGTGTTGTATGCTGCTATTCGGTGGATTACTGCGCTCCGCTGTGCTCCAGTGTATTCCGCTTGCCTCTGGGAAGGTCAGGAATAGTGGTCTCGGCGCTTCAGGATGGGATAAGTTACGATTGGTTATGTTACGTTTGGCCTGGGTAGGATATGGCAGCTTTAACTTCTGGGCTGTACACCGCTATACGGTTGATTTCTTCGCCCTACTGTGCTCTGTCGTCTTCGGCTTCGCTCTTGGAGGCCAGCAATAGTGGTGGTGGCACGTTCGGTTGAATTACGATACCCTTGGCTTGGTTGGGGTAGGCTGAATTTGGTTCGGATGGCTTTGACGTTTGCGCTATGCTGTTCTATTCCCTATGATACTACGCTCTACCGTGCTCTGGTATACTGTGCTTGGCTACGGTGAGGCCAGCAGTAGTCTGCAGTGGTAGCAGTAGTCTGGTTAAGTTAGGTTTGGTTGGGTTTGGTTAGGATAGCTTTGACTTTTGTTCTCTACACTGATATGCGGTGGATCTCAGCGCTCCATAGTGCTCTAGCATTTTCAGCTTGGCTCTGGGAAGGCCTTCAATCGTAGTCTCAGCACGTTATGTTCAGCTAGTCTACGGTTGGCTATGTTACATTTGGTTAGGTTAGGATCGGATAGCTTTGTCTTTTGTGCTATACACGGCTATTCGGTGGATTCCTGTTTTCTACATTGCTCTACTGTAATCTGTTCGACTCTCGGGTGGCCGGTAGTATTGTCTACCGCACGTTAGGCTGTGTTATGATACATTTGGTTATTTTACGGTTGGCTATGTTAGGATAGTATGGCTATGACTTCTGTGCTCTACAATGCCATTCGGCAGATCCCTGCGCTCTAGATTTCACCACTATACTATGCTGGACCACCGGGAGGCCCGCAGTAGTGGCCGCCGCACGTTATGTTGAATTCGATTACGTTTGATTGGGCTAGGTTACGTTGCGTTACGTTAGAATGCCTTTTACTCTTGTGCTGCTCACTGCTATCATACGGACTTATGCTTTCTTCTGTGCGCTATCACACAGTGTTTGTCTCGGTGGACGACAGGCATAGTGCTCTGGGCACGTTAGCTTGAGTTATGTTACTGTAGGTTATGTTAGTCTTGGTTAGGCTTGGTTAGGATACATTTGACTCTTGAGCTGTGGCCTGCCATTAGGACTCCTTCTGCGTTCCACATTGCCCTGTTATACTCTGCTTAACTCTAGTGCGGCCAGCAATAGCTGTAGTAGCACGTCAGTTTGGGTTGCGTTCAGTCCGCTTATGGTACGTTTGGCTTCGATAGGATAGGATAGCTTTGACTTTTGTGCTGTACACAGATGCTCGTTGGATTTCAGCGCCCTACTGTGCTCACACATGCTCTGCTTGGCGCTGGGGAGGGCGGCAATGGTGGCCTCGGCTCGATAGGTTGAGTTATGTTACGTTTGGTCAGGTTACGTTTGGTTAGGTTAGTGTAAGTTATCTTTGACTTTGTGCTATACACTGAGATTCTATGGATTTCTGCGCACTACTCTCCTTTATTAGGCTCTGCTCGGCTCTGTGGAGGCCAGCAATACTGGCAGCGGCATGTTAGGATGGGATTGGTTGCGTTTGGTTAGGGTAGGCTTGTTTGGTTTATGTTACGTTCGGACATGCTACGTTTGACTATATTAGGATAAGGTAGCTTCGACAATTGTGCTATGCACTGCGATTCTATGGATCTCAGCGCTCTATTCTCCTTTAATATGTTCTGCTTTGCTCTGAGGTGGGCAGCAATAGTGGTCTCGGCGCGTTAGGTTGTGTTATTTGATTTTCTGTTCGGTTGGACTTCTTTGTGTTAGGTAAGGATTTCTTTGACTTTTGTGCTACAAACAAAAGTTAAATAGAGTTGTGCTCTGCACTCTCCTCTAATACGCTCTGCGTCACGGTGGGGAGGCGTGCATAAGTGGTCTAGGCGCGTTAGGCTTAGTTATGGTCCGTTTGGTTATATTCCGTTTGGTTACGTAAGGAAAGGGTAGCTCAGACTTTCGTGCTGTACACTGCACTCTGGCGGATTTCGGTGCTCTACATTGCTCTACTATACCCAGCTCGACTCTCGGGAGGAAAGCAATGGTTGTCGCGGCGCTATAGGCTGTGTCATGTTAAGCTTGATTGGGTCAGGTTGAGTCAAGTTTGGTCAGTATGCCAGTGACTTTCGTGCTATGCACCGTTCTTCCGTGGATTCCTGCTCTCTGCTGTGCTCTAATATGCCCTGCATTGCTCTCGGGAGGCCAGAAATTGTGGCCGGGGCACGATAGGCTCAGCTCTGTTCAGTTCGGTTAGGTTACGTTAGCACGGGTTACGTTTTGATAGCATTGACCTTTCTACTATTCACTGCCATTCTATTGATTTCTGTGCTCCACCTGTATCTAATATGTCCTGCCTGTATCTGCGGAGATAAGGAATGGTGGTCGCAGCATGTTAGGCTTTGTCATGCAACGCTTGGTTATATTAGGTTTGGCGACCTTTGGTTGGGATAGCGCTGACTTTTGCGCTATACACTGCTATTCGGTCTATTTCAGCGTGCTACTCTGCTCTGATATACTCTTCTTGGCTCTGGTAAGGCCAGCAATAATTGTCGTGGCACGCAATGTTTGGATATGATACGTATAGCTATGCTGCGTTTGGTCAGGCTAGGAGGGCAAAGCTTCGACTTTTGTACAATACACTGCCATTCCATGGATTTTTCCGCGCTGCTGTGTTCTAATATTCTCTGCTTCGCTCTGGCGAGGCCAGAAACAGGGGCCGCGGAATGATAGTCTGAGCTAGATTACGTTTGGTTAACTTATGTTTGCATGGTTCGGACAGCTATGAATTTTCCGCCATACTCTGCGATTTTACGGGTGCTCTGCGCCCTGCTCTCGTCTGATACGTTTTGCATTTCCCTGAGGCGGACAGCAATGGTGGTCGCGGCACGTTAGGTTGAGTTGTGTTACGGTCGGTTTGGTTAGGTTATGTTATGTTTGGTTAGGTTGGGATTGCTTTGACATTTCTGCTACACACTGCTTTTCTCTGGACTTCTGCGCTCTACTGTGCTCAATCACGCTCTGCTTTTCCCTGGGGACGCCTGGTACTGTGGTCGTGGCACGTTAGGTTAAGTCATGTTACGCTTGGTTATGCTTGGTTTGGTTGGGGTAGCTTTCATTTTTGTGCAATACGCTGTTATTTAGCGGATTTCTACGCTCTACTGTGATCAAATATTCCCCTCCTTGCTCTCGGGATGCCAGTAGCTGTGGCTGCGGGGCGTTAGGATGGGGTAAGCTACGTTTGGTTAGGTAAGGTTTCTTTGGTTTCGTTTCGGAGATCTTTGACTTTTGCGATTTGCTCCGACATTCTATGGACTTCTGTGCTCCACTCTCCTCTAATATGCACTGCTTTGCGTTGAGGTGGCCAGCAATAGTGGTCTAGGCACGTTAGGTTGAAATCTTCCATGTCAGGATATGTTATGATAGCTAGGATTATGGTAGGATACCATTGTCTTTTGTGCTGTACACTGCAATGCGGTGGATTACTGCGACCTTCTTTGCTGAAGTGCATTCTGCTAGGATCTGGAGGTGCAAGCGAAAGTGGCATCGGTACGTTATGTGGAGCTCTGCTACGTTCGGCTGTGTGACGTTTTAATATGTTAGAATAGGGTAGCTTCGACTATTGTGCACTGCACTGCGATTCTACTGATTCCTGCGCTCTATTCTGCTCTAATATGTTCTGCTTTGCTCTGAGGAGTGCAGCAATAGTGGCCGCGGCACGTTAGTCTCTATATGGTTACATTTCGTTAGGTTAGGTATGCTTGGGTTTGCTTGGGATATCTTTGACTTTTGTGCAATATACTGCCATGTAATGAAATTCCTCGCTCCGCTCTCGTCTAATGTGATCGACATGGCGACAGGGAGTCCAGCAATAATGGTCTATGCACGTTAGGTTGAGTTAGGTTACATTTGTTTATGCTATGTTTGGTTAGGTTAGGTCAGGATATCTTTGACTCTTTTGCAATAAACTGCGATGCGGTGTATTTGTGCTCTCTACTTTGCTCTGGTATATTCTGCTTGGCTCTGGAGAGGAAATCCATACTGGCCTCGGCACTATAGGTAGAGCTATGCTACGTTCGGATATGTTACGTTTGCCTACGTTGGGATATGGTAGCTTCGGCTATTCTGCTATGCACAGCGATGCTATGGATTCCTGCGCTCAACACTCCACTGATACGTTTTGCTTGGTTCTGGGGTGGCAGCAGTAGTGATCTCGGCTCGTCAGGATTAGTTACGTTACGTTGGGCTACGTTACGTTTGCTCAGGTAAGGATAGGATAGTTGCACCTTTTGTGCTATACACATCTATACGGTGGATTTCTGCGCCCTAATATGATCTGTTTGTTTCTGCGGAGACCAGAAGTAGTGGTCTCGGCTCGTTAGGTTGAGCTTGGTTACATTCGGCTTGGCTGGGTTAGGTTAGGTTTGGTTAGGATAGTCTTGTTTTTGTGGTATACACTGCTATTCGTTCGATACCTGCGCCCTGCATAGCTTTACTAGCCTCCGTTTGTCTCTGGTGTGGCCAGCAGCAGTGGTCGTTGCACGTTTGTTTGAGCTTGGTTACGTTTGGTTTGGTTAGGGTAGGTTAAGTTTGGTTAGGATGGCATTGATGTTTGTGCAATGCACCGCTTTCCGGTGGATTTCCGCACTCTGCTGCGCTCCAGTATATTCTGCTTGTCTATGTGAAGGCTAGCAGTTTTGCTCTCGGCACGTTAGGCTGAGTTACGTTACGTTCGGTTAAGTTGCGTTTCGTTAGGTTGGGGCAGGGTAGCTTTCACTTTTGTGCAACACACTGCTATTCAGTGGATTTCTGCGCTTTACACTGCACTACTATATCCTGCTCGATGCTCGGCATGCCAGCAATAGTGCTCGCGTTACGTTATTGTGAGTTTGTCTACGTTAGGTTAGGTTACGTTGGCTTGTGTTAGGTCTGGATATCTTCGACTCTTCTGCTGTACACTGGGATACTATGCATTTCTGCGCCCTGCTCTCCTCCAGTATGTTCCGCATGTCTCTGGTCAGAAACTGTGGATGTGGCCCGTTAGGCTGAGATAGGTTACGCTTGATTAAGTTAGGTTTCGTTGGGTTAGTCTGGGATAGCTTTGACTTCTGTGCTACAAACTGCAATTCTATGGAATTCTGCGATCTACTGTGGGCTACCATACTATGCTTGTCTTTGGGGACGCCAGGAATGATGATCGCGGCACGTTAGTTTCAGCTATGGCACGTTTGCCTGGGCAAGGCTTGGCGTGGTGAGGATAGGATAGCTTTGACTTTTGTTCCATACACTGCTATTCAATGGGCATGTGCGCTATGCCATGCTCCATTACGCTCTGCTGGGTTTAGAGAGGGCAGCAGCAGTGGTCTCGGCATGTCACCTTCTGTTATGTAACGTTTGCTTGTGTTACGATTGGCTAGTTTAGCAGATGATAGCTTTAACTTTTGTGTTATGCACTGCTATTTGCTGGATTTGTGCACTCTAGGTTGCTCTACTATACTCTGCTCGACCCTCTGGGGGCCAGCAATAGTGGCGGCGTCACGTTAGCTGGGTTAGGTTACGTTCGGTTAGGTTATGTTATGTTAGGTTTGGTTAGGATGGCTTCGATTTTTGTGCTGCACACTGATATTCGGTGGATTTCGGAGCTCTACTGCTATCTGATATGTTCAGCTTGGCTCTGGGAATGATAGTAATAGTGGTCTCGGCAGGTTTCGTTGATCTATGCTATGTCCGGTTTGGTCGGGTGGGATCAGGTTAGGTTAGAATATCTTTAGCTTTGTGCTTTACACTGAAACGCCGCGAATTTTTGAAGTCCACTATGCTCGAGTATTTTCTGCTCGGCTCTGGGGATGTCAGCAATAGTGGTCTCGGCACGTTAGGTTGTGTTACGTTACGTTTGGTTAGATTAGCTTAGGTTAGGCTTGGTCACATTGCCCTTGACTTTTGTGCTACACTCTGCTCTTCGGTAGGTTTCCACGCTCTACGTCGCACTTTCATGCTCTGCTCGACTCTGGGCTGGTCAGAAATATCGGTCCCGTCGTATTAGGTTGAGTTGGGCTACGTTTGGATATGTAGCGTCTGTTTGTGGTGGGTTAGGATAGTTTAGACTTTCGTGGTATACACTGTTATCCTCTCTACTTCCACGCTCTGCTGTGCTCTACTGCATTCTGCTCGGCGCTGGGGTGCCCACCGACAGTGGCCGCGGCTTGTTACGTTGAGTCCGGCTACGTTTGGCTGTTTTACGTTTGCTTGTGATAGGTCTGGATATGTTTGGCCTTTCGGCTATACACTGCTATTCTATGGAATTCTGCCCTCTACACTCCTCTAATATGTTCTGCTTGTCCCTGCGGAGGACAGCAATAGTTGTCGCGGCTGGTTAGGTTCAGTTAGGTTACGTTTAGCTACGTTACGATAGGACAGGTTAGGAATGGTTAGCTACCTCTTTCGCGCTATACACTGCTATTCGTCGGATATCTGCGCTATACTGTGCTCTAATTTGTTCAGCTTGCATTTGGCAGGGCCAGCAACAGTGGTATCGTCACGTTACGTTGAGCTATGCAACGTTCGGCTAGATTAGGTTAGGATATCTTTGATTTTGTGCTTTGCACTTGAGCGCGGCGGATTTTTGCGCTCTACTCTACTCTAGTATGCTCTGATTGGAGCCGGGGTGGCCAGCAATAACGGCCTCGGCACGTTAGCTTATGTTAGGCTGCGTATGGTTAGGTTACGTTTGGTTAGCTTGCGAAGGGATAGCTTTGACTTTTGTGCTGTACACTGGAACTTGGCGGATTCATGCGATCTACATTGCTCTACTACACTCTGCTTGACTATCGAGAGGTCAGCAGTAGCGGTCGCCGCACGTTAGTTTGAGTTAGCTTAAGTTTGCCTAGGTTGTGTTTCATGGTGTTTGGTCAGGATATCTTTGACTATCGTGCTATATGCTGCCATCCTATGGACGTCTGCGCTCTACTCTCCTCCTATATGCACTGCTTCGCGATGGGGAGGCCGGCAATGGTGCTCCGGGCACGTTAGGCTGAGCTATGTTACGTTCGGTTGGGCTACGTTTTGTTTGACTTGGAGAGGATAAATCTGTCTTTTGTGCTATACATTGATATTCGGTGGCTATCTGACATCTTCATTGCTCTACTATACTCTTCTCGACTCAGTGGGGACAAGCAATTGCGGTCGTGGCCCGTTAGGTTGTGTTAGGCTTCATTTGGTTACGTTATGTTAGCTAGGGTTAGGTTTGGATAGATTTGACTTTCGAGTGATACACTGATATTCTGTGGATTTCTACGCTCTACTGTGCTCTATCATGTTCTACTAGGCTCTGGAGAGGCCAGCAACAGTGGTCTCGGCACGATAGTTTGAGACGTATAACATTTGGTAATGTCGCGTTTGGATAGGTTAGGATACGTTAGCCTCCACTTTAATGCTTTACCCCGCTATTTGGTGGATTTCGTCGTTCTACATTGCTCTAGTATGCCCTGCATGTTTCTGTGAAGGCCAGCAATATTACTCTTGGCATTTTACGTTTAGTTGTCTTACGCTTTGCTTGGCTTCGTTAGGACATGATAGGCTGGTATATCTTTGACTTTTGTGCTTCACACTGCAATGCTGTGGATTACTGCACTCTACTGTTCTCTAGTATACTCTGCTTGGCTCTGGGGTCGCAAGCAATGGTAGCCTCGGCGCATTCTTTTCATTCATGCTACGACCGGTTATGTTACGTTCGGCAATTTAAGGATAGGGTAGCTTCGATTATTGTGCTATGCATTGCGATTCTATAGGCTTCAGCGCGCAGCTCACTCCTAATACGTTCTCCCAGGCTCTGAGGAGGTCAGTAAAAGTGTTTTCGGCACGTTAGGAAGAGTTGGGTTACGTATAGTTACGTCACGTTTGGCTACGTTAGGACAGTATAGCATACACTTTTATGCTATAAACTGCTATTTGGTGGGCTCCTGCGTTCTACATTGCTCTACCATGCCCTGCTCGACCCTCGCGATGCCATCAATAGAGGTCCCGTCTAGTTAGGATAAGATAGATTACGCTTGGATAGATTAGGTTACGTTGTGTTAGGTTACAATCGCTTTGGCTTTTGTGCTATACACTGCTATTCTATGGACTGCTGCGCTCCTCTGTACGCTATAACAATCTGCTTACCTCCCTGGACGCCAGGAATTGTGCTCTCCGCATGTTAGGCTGAGCTTTGTTACGTTTGGTTAAGTTAGGGTTGCTCAGGGTTGGTTTGGTTAGATTTGACGATTGTGATGTACACTGCTGTTCGATGGATTCCAGCGTTCTGCATTGCTCTGCTATACTCTGCTTATCCTTCGTAAGGCTAGCAATAGCGGCCGCGGCACGTAAGGTAGGGTTACGTTACGTCTGCTTATGTTACGTTTGGACAGGTCTATGACTTTTGTGCCTTGCACTTCAGTGTGGCGGATTTCCGCGCTCTCCAGTGCACTTGCATACTCCGGTTTGCCCCGGGGAGGTCAGTGATACTGGTTTAAGCATGTTAGGTTGAGTAAGGCAACGCTACCTTGGGCCAAGTGTGCTTGGGAATTGCCTGGATAGCTCGGACTCTCGCAGTGTACACTGTCATTCGGTGCAATACTGCGCTCTACTGTGCTTCACTATATTCTGCTTAGCCTTCTGGAGTCCAGCAACAGTGGCCGCGGCTCGCGGTGTTGAGTTAAGCTTCGTTCGGTTAGGTTATGTTCGTTTGGGTTAGGCTTGCGTAGTTTCGACATTTCAGCTATGCACTGAGATTCCATGGATTTCTGCGCCCCACTCTCCTCTAATATGTACTGCTTGGCTGTGAGGCGGGCAGCAATAGAGGTCTCGGTGAGTTAGGACGAGTTAGGTTACGTTCGGTTGCGCTCCGTTTGGCTAGGTTAGGATAGGATATCTTTGACTTTTGTGCTGTACACTGCTATTCTATGGGCGTCTGCGCTCTGCTCCCCTCTTATATGTTCTGCTTGGATCTGAGGAGGGCAGCAATAGAATTCTCGACACATTAGGAAGCGTCAGGTTACGTTTGGTTGCGTCACGTTTTGCTAGGTTAGGACAGCATAGCTTTGACTTTTGTGCTATACGCTGCTGTACGGTGGATTTC
>NW_016938942.1:0-257 GCF_001483705.2 Eufriesea mexicana | reverse complement strand
TGCGAGGCGAGCAATAGCGGTCGCGGCACGTATGATTTATTTAGGTTACGCTTTGTTGGGTTAGGTTAGGCTACTTTTGGTAAGGATTGCTTTGACTTTCGTGGTATACACCGCTATTCTGTGCATTTCTGTGATCTGCTGTGCTCTGCCACGCTCTGGTTGTCTACGGGGAGGACAGGGGCAGTGTCCGCTTATAGTTATGCTGAGATATGCAACGTTCGGTTAGGCTTGGTTAGGTCAGGTTATGCTGTGGTACT
>NW_016938941.1:0-216 GCF_001483705.2 Eufriesea mexicana | reverse complement strand
AGGTATCTTTGAATTTTGCGCTACAAACTGCTTTTCGTTGGAGTTGAGCGCCCTAATATGCTCTACTATAACCTGCTCGAACATGGGGATGCCAGCAATAGTGGTCGCCGCTCGTAACCTTCTGTTATGTTACGTTTTGCTATGTTGGGATAGGATGCCTTTATATTTTTGCTATAAACTGAGATTCAGTAGATAGCTGCGCTCTACTGTGCCCTA
>NW_016938940.1:0-5591 GCF_001483705.2 Eufriesea mexicana | reverse complement strand
CCATACATCCATCCATCCATACATCGATCCACCAATCCATCCATCAATCCATGCATACATCAATGCAACAATCCATCCATCCATCCATCCATACGTCCATACATACGTCAATATATACATCCAGACATACACCAATACATTCGGCCGTACAGACATCCATATATACATCATTCCACGCATCCATACATACATATATACATTCATCCATTCAAACATCCATACATACATCCATACAACGGTCAAACGTCCATACATCCATCAATACAAACATCCACCCAACCATACATCCATCGATCCACACATCCATCGATCCATACATACTTCCACCCATACATCCATCCACAAATCCATCCATCCCGCCATGCATCCATACATATGTCAATACACAGAGCCATACATTCATCCATACATACATCCATACATACATTCTTACATAAATCAATACATACGTCCATACATACGTCCATACAAACATCCATACATGCATCCATGCATACATCCCTACATACATCCATACAAACATCCATACATACATCGCATCATACATCCATCCATACATCCACCCATCCATACTTCCATCGAACCATACATCCATCCACCCATACAAGCACCCATCCATACGTCCATCGATCCACACATCTATCCATACATACATCCATACATATATACATTCATACATCAATACATACGTACATCCATACTTCCACACATCCATACATCCATGAATCCGTCCAAACAAACAGCCATACATCATACATACATGCATACGTACATCCTCACATCCGTACATACACCGATTCACACATCCGTTCATACATCCATACGTACATCCATACATACCTCCATACACACACCCATACATACATCCATAGACGTATACTTACATACATCCTTTCATACATCCATCCATCCATCCATACATGCACCCATACATATGATCTCGCATACACGCATCCATACATCCATACATACGTTCTTACATACATCCATACATACATCCATACATCCATACACAAACCCATACACTCACCCATACAAACATGCATAGACACATCCGCACATACAGCCATACATACAGCCATAGATCCACCCACACATACATCCGTACATTCGCCCTTCCATACACGCACCCATACATCCATCCATCCATCCACACATCCATAAACCCGTCTAGTCATACATCCATCTATCCATACATCCTTACATATGTACATCCGTACATACATACATACATACGTAGATCCGTCCATCCATACCTATATCCATCCATACATTCACCTATCGACACAGCCATCCGTCCATACCTTCATCCATACATACAACCATCCTTCCATACATCCATCCATCCATACATCCACCCATCCATACATCGATCGAACCATACATCCACCCATCCATACATCGATCGATCCATACATCCATCCATCCATCCAGCCAGGCATTCATACATACATCAATATATACGTCCATACATACACCCATACTTACATCCATACAAACATCCGTACATACATCCATGCATACATCCATACATTCATACATACAAACATCCATACATACTTCCGAGCACGCATCCATAGATTCAGCCATACAAACATCCATACATACGCCCGTTCTTCTGTCCATCCACACATCCGTTCATGCACCCACACATCCATACATCCGTGCATCCGTACAGCCATACCTTCGTACATCCATTCATCCATACATCCGTACATCCATACATTCGTACTTCCATACGTCGACACATCCATACATCAATAAATCCGTCCAACCATACAACCATCCATCCGTACATACAACCATACGCACATACAAACATCCATATATACACCCATACACATATCCATACATACATCCATCCATACATCCATACATACATCCATACACACAACCATCCATACATCCATAGATATATCCATACATACATCTGCACATACATCCATACATCCATCCATACATACGCCCTTCCATACACGCATCCTTACATCCATACACATGTCCGTTCATACATCCATCCATACATCCATACATACATCAATACATCCATACATCCATACATCCATCGATCCATACATCCACCATCCATATATCAATAAATCCATTCATTCGTACCTACATCCTTCGACACATCCATCCGTCCATCCATCCATGCACCCATACACACATCAACAAACAGATCCATACATACAAGCATACATTCATACACACATACATCCATACATACATTCTTACATACATGCATGCATACGTCCATACATACATCCATACAAACGTCCATACATTCATCCATGCATACATCCATACATACATCCATACAAACATCCATACATACATCGAGTCATACATGCATTTATACACCCATACATACATCCATGCATACATCCATCCATACATCCATACATACATAACTCAAATACATTCATACATTCAAACATACATACATACAAACATCCATACATTCATACATCCATCCATCCATACATCCATCCATCCAGAAATCCATTCATCCATGCATCCATACATATATTCATTCATACATACGTACATCCGTAGATCCGTCCATCCATACATCTATCCATCCATACGTACATCTATCGATACAGCCATCGATCCATACATCCATCCATCCATACATCCATCCTTCCATACATCCATCCATCCATACACCCATCCACCCATACATCGATCGCTCCATACATCCATCCATCCATACAGGCACCCATCCATGCATCCATAGATATATCCATACATTCATCCGTACAAACGTCCATACGTCCATCCATACATACTCCCATACATACATCCATACATACATGCATACATACAACCTTACATAGTTCCATACATACATACATACTTCCGTACATCCATCCATCCAAGCATCCACCCATCCATACATTCATAGAGCCATACATACTTACATCCATACATCCATCCACCATTCCATCCATCCATCCATGCATCCAAACACGCATCAATACACAGGTCCATACATACACGCTTACATTCATCTATACATACATCCAAACATACATCCCTATATACATCCATACATACATCCGTAAATACATCCATACAAACATCCATACAATCGTCCTTACATACATCCATACATACATACGTTCTTCCGTCCATCCACCCAACCATTCATCCACCCACATATCCATATATCCATGCATCCGTACATCCATACATGCGTACATCAATACATCCATACATGCATACATACATACATGCATAACTCAAATACATCCATACATTCAAACACCCATACATATGTACATCCATACATCCATACATGCATCCGTCCATACATGCATCCACCCATACATGCATCCATCCATACATGCATCCATACTTCCATACATCCATGCATCCAAACATCCACGCATCCATATATTCATCGATGAATACATCCTTCCATCCCTACACCCATCCACCAAACCATCCATCCATCCATGCATCCATACACATATCAATACACAGGTCCATACATACACGCATACATTCATCCATACATACATCCATACATACATCCATGCATAGTATACAAACATCCATACAAACATCCATACTTACATCCGTTCTTCCATCCATCCAACCATCCACTCATCCACCCACGCATCCATACATCCGTACATATGCACACACGTACATCCATTCATCCGTTCATATGTCCATCCATAGCTCCATCCATCCATACATCCATTCATCCATACAGCCATCCATCCATACGTCCACCAATCCATACATCCACCGACAGATACATCCACCCATCCATACATCAATCCACCGATCCATCCACCTATCGATCCATACATCCATACAACAATCCATCCATCTAACCATCCATACATCCATACATACATCAATACATACATCCATACATACACCAATACATTCGTCCATGCATACATCCGTACATACATCCTTCCAAATATCCATACATACATATATACATACATCCATCCAAACATCCATACATACATACACGCATACATCCATCCGTACATACAGCCAACCATCCATACATACATCCATCGGTACTTCCATCCTTCCATACGCCCATCCATCCATTCTTCCGCCCGCCGTCCCATTCATTCATCGTCCCACATATTCATATATCCATGCATCCGTACATACATACATGCGTACATCGATACATCCATACATACAGAACTCAAATACATCCATATATTCAAACATCCATACATACATACATCCATTCATTCGCACATCCATCCATCCATACATGCAGCCATCCACCCCAACCGTTCGTCCACCCACAAATCCATATATCCATGCATACGAACAACCATACCTTCGTACATACATACATCGATACATGCATACATCCATAGATACAAAACTCAAATACATCCATACACTAAAACGTACATACGTACATACATACCTATATCCACACACACTTACATCCATACATCCATCCATACAACCATTCATACATACATACAGCCATTCATCCATACATATGTCCATCCATACGTCCACCTTTCTACACATCCATCCATCCATACATCCACCCAACCATTCATCCATCGAACCATACATCCATCGATTCACATAAACACCCATCCATACATCCATCGATTCATACATCTATCCATCCATACATAAATGCATATATACATACATACATCCATACATCCGTACATCCGCACATTCGTACATCCATACATCCACACATCCATACATCATTAAGTCCGTCCAACCATACAACCATCCATCCATACATAGAACCATACGCACATACACACATCGGTACATACACCCATACACAGATCCATACATACATCCGTCCATACATCCATACATACATCCAAACACACAACCATCCATACATCCATAGATATATCCATACATACATCTGTGCATACATCCATCCATACATCCATACATACATCAAAACATCCATACATCCATACATCCATCCATCCATATATCCACCATACATATATCCATAAATCCATCCATTCGTACTACCATCCTTCGATACATCCATCCATCCATACATCCATTCATATACACACGCATACATCCATAGTCCGTTCATATGTCCATCAAGAGCTCAATCCATCCATACATACATTCATCCATACAGCCATCTATCCATACGTCCACCAATCCATACATCCACCGATCGATACATCCACCCATCCATACATCAATCCACCAATCCATCCACCTATCCATCCATACATCCATACAGCAATCCATCCATCCAGCCATCCATACATCCATACATACATCAATGCATACATCCATACATACACCAATCGATTTGTCCATGCATACACCCATACATACATCCTTCCATATATATACATACTTATATACATACATCCATTCGAACATCTATACATACATCCATGCATACATCCATCCGTCCACACAGCCATCTATCCATACACACATCCATCGGTACTTCCATCCTTCCATACGCCCATCCATCCATACGTTCACCCATCCATACATACATCGATCCATACAGACATACATGCATACATCCTAACATATATATATCCATACATACATACAACCGTAAATCCGTACTTCCGTACCTCTAT
>NW_016938939.1:0-1106 GCF_001483705.2 Eufriesea mexicana | reverse complement strand
AGCACTGTAGCTGTTGGTTTGACATGTTTAGTGATTTAAATACTATAGCAATTCTAGACTGACGGAAGGCAGACACAGTATGGCTCGCGCAACTAACAATGGACAAAGCAGTACTGAGAACAGCCACCATCATAATTCTGTAGTTGTTGCGCTAATGTTTCAGTTATGATATAGTTTCAACACCGGTTCTAGAATAATTACTGTATGGATCAGTTGTGTCTTGAGGCATTTGTATTTGGCAATACCGTAGATCTATTATCCACCTAGAGAGCACTGTAAACGATGGACTAATCTGGGCGCTGTTCATTTATACACCACTGCGATTCTAAAATGCTATACGGATAGATCATATATCTTCAGTGGAATTGCCAAACGACAATGCAGCACTGTTCGTGGTCATCAACACAGCAATATAGCCATTGAATTAATCTGTTCGCTGATCACCTAATTTGTTGAGCAGTCGTAGAATAATCACTGGAGGAGCAACTTTCGCTGCAGACATGGACATTTGTCAGAGGCGAACTGAGTACGGACATCATTATAGTCCTGCGGCGGTTTGATTAATTTTATCATAGACTCATATACATCAGCTGCTCTGAAATAAAAAATGAGTAAGTCTGTTGTGGCCAGACATAGTTACAATTGGCAAAACGATACGTGGTACATCCATGTGCAGAGAACTGTTGCCGTTGTAACAATCTATTCACTTATGATTTAAATAGCCTAGCAATTTTAGAATGACAAAGAAGAAATCCATGATCCCACGAAATATTTGCAATTGAAAACACCGCACTGAGTACAGCTATCATCCCAGCACTGTAGCAGTTGCATCACTGAGAACATTGGTGGCGTAGGTTCCAAAGTAATTCCAGAATAATCTTATAATGTAAGGGTATGCCTACAGATACTTAGAATTGACAGTGCGGTACGTAATACATACACCAATATATTTCTGTAGCTGTATGACTAATGTGTTCTCTGATGATATATATTCTACAGCAATTCCAGAAGGAAAACGGACAGATCAATTATCCACCGAGGTATAATCAACTGCCAACAGAGTACTGAGTACAGGAATCGTGACAGTTCTATATTCGCTGGATTAA
>NW_016938938.1:0-935 GCF_001483705.2 Eufriesea mexicana | reverse complement strand
TAGGTTTGGATGGGATTGCTGCGACTTTTGTCTTGTACACCGCTGCTCGGTGGACTTCTGCGCTCTTCATTGCTCCACTATATTCTGCTCGACTCTGGGGTGACCAGCAATATTGGTCCCGGCACTTTAGGTTAGGTTAGATTACGTTCGCATATATTACGTTCGGTTATGTTTTTACAGGATTGATTTTACTTCTGCGCTATAGACTGCTATACAGTGGATTTCTGCGCACTACATTGCTCTACTGCACCCTTTACTTTAGGTTAGGTTAGATTACGTTCGCATATATTACGTTCGGTTATGTTTTTACAGGATTGATTTTACTTCTGCGCTATAGACTGCTATACAGTGGATTTCTGCGCACTACATTGCTCTACTACAACCTCCTCAACTCTGGGGAGACCAGTAATAGAATTCTCGGCAAGTTAGGTTGAGTTATGTTACGTTTGGTCCTACCATGTTTGGTTACGTTAGGCCAGAGCAGCTACGTCTCTTGTGCTATACATTGCTATTCGGTGGATTCCTGCGCTCTACTGTGATCTAATATACACTGCTTCGCAATGGGAATACCAGAAATAGTGACCGCGGTGCAATAGGCTCTGTTAGGTTACGTTTCGTTATGTTATGTTAGAATGGGATAAGTTTGGATAGCTTTGCCCTTTCTGCTATACACTGCCTATCTAATATACACTGCTTCGCAATGGGAATACCAGAAATAGTGACCGCGGTGCAATAGGCTCTGTTAGGTTACGTTTCGTTATGTTATGTTTGAATGGGATAAGTTTGGATAGCTTTGCCCTTTCTGCTATACACTGACTTTCTATTGATTTCTGACCTCCAGTGCCTTCTAGTATGTTCTGCACGGCGATGGAGAGGCCAGCAATAGTGTTGTAGGCACGTTAGGTTGAATCATGTTACGTTTGGTTATGTCACGC
>NW_016938937.1:0-3146 GCF_001483705.2 Eufriesea mexicana | reverse complement strand
GAGGAGGCCAGTAATTGTGGTCGCGTCCCGTTAGCTTGAGCTAGGTTACGATTGGTCGTGTTGTGGTTGGTTAGGTTAGGAGTGGATAGCTTTCCCTTTAGAGATGTATTATTCTACTTCGTGGACATCTGCGGCCTACAGTGCGCTAATATTTCCAGCTTGTCTCTGGCACGATCAGGAAGAGTGGCCTCGGCGCGTTATAGTCGGTAGGGTTACGATCGGATATGCTGGGTTGTGCTATGTTTTGCCGAGATAGCATTAACTTTTGTGCAGTAAAGTGCTATTCGGTGGATTTCTGCGCTCTACTCTGCCCTAGTATAACCTGCTTGGCTCTGAGGAAGGCAACAATAGCGTTCTTGGCACGTTAGGTTGTGTCAGGGTATGATTGGCTATGTTCCGTAGGTTTGGGTTAGACATGAGTAGCTTTGGCTTTACTGACATACGCAGCGCTTATATGGATCTCTACGTTCTCCTCTCCATAAACGTGTTCCTCTTGACTCTGTGGAGGAAAACAGTGCTCGCGGCACGTTACGTTAAGCTGGGTTACGTTTTGGTTATGTTACGGTTGGTTAGATTTGGAGAGGATAGCTTTTACTTCAGTGCTATAGCCTGCGGTTAGGTGGATTTCTGCTCACAACGGAGGTTTAATATTTTCAGCTTGTGTCTGGGATGGCCAGCAATAGTGGTCTCTGCACCTTATGTTCAGTCAGGTTACGTTTGGTTCGGCTGGGTTAGAAAATGCTTGGTCAGGATAGCCTATACTTTTCCTCTATACGCTGTTTTTCGTTGTATTTCTGCATTCTACTGTGCTGTAGTTGGTCCTGCTTGGCTCTGAGGATTGCAGCAATTTCGGTTTCGGCACGTTAGGTTGATTTATGCTATGTTCGGTTATGTTCTGTTTGTTTGTGTTAGGTCTGTGTAGCTTTGACTTTTCTGATATACATTGCGATTATATGGATTTCTGCGTTCTACTCTGTACAAATGTATCGTGCTGGGCTCTGGGGTGGCCAGAAATTGCGGTCACGGCACGATAGGTTCAGTTGGGTTACGTTTGCTTATGTTACGGTTGGTAGGTTTAGGAGAGGATAGCTTTGACCTTAGTGCTATAGTCTGATATTAGGGGGAATCCTGCGCGACAGAGTGCTCCAATATTTTCAGCTTGGCCCTGGCAATGGCAGCAATAGTCGCCTCGGCACATTATGGTGAGTCGGGTTACGTTCGGTTACGTTGGGTCAGGATACGTTTGGTAAGGATAGCTTTATCTTTTGTGCTGTACACCGCAATTCGGTTGATTTCTGCGCTCTACTGTGCTCTAGTACGCCCTGCCAGTTTATGGGCAGGGCAGCAATTGCGGTTTCGGCACGTTTGGGTGAATCATGCTATGTTTGGCTAACTTCTGTCGGTTTGGGTTATTCTTGGGTAGCTTTGCCTTTTATCATACACCTTGCGTTTGTATGGATTCCTGCGTTCCACCCTCCACTAACCTGTTCCGTTCGAATCCGTGGTATCCAGCAATTGTTGTCGCGGAACGTTACGTTGAGACACGTTACGTTTTGTTACGTTACGTTTGGTTATGTTTGGCGAGGATACCTACGACGTTAGTGCAATGGTCTGCTATTAGGTGGATTCCTGTGCCCTACATTGCTTTAATATATGCAGCTTGGCTCTGGGAAGCCCGCCAACTGTTGTCTCCGCACGTTACGTTGAGTCGAGTTACGTTCGGTTAGATTTGGTTTGGCCATGTTTGGATAGGGTAGCTATACGTTTTGTGCTGTATCCTGCTATTCGATGGGTTTCTGCGCTGGACTGAGCTCTGGTATGTCCTGCTCGCCTCTGGGCTGTGCAGTCGGCACGTTAGCATGTTTCGGGCGATGTTTGGTTATGTTCCGTTGGTTTGAGTTAGTCTCGTGTAGCATCGACTATTCAGATATACGCTGCGATTATATGGTTTTCTGTGCACTGCTCTCCACTAATGTGCACTGCTTGTCTCTGGGGAGGCCAGTAATTGTAGTCGCGTCACGTTGCGTTAGGATAGGTTTCCTTCGTTCATTTTAATGTTGGCTTGGTAAGTGGTGGATAGCTTCGCCATTTATGTCATTGTCTGCTATTAGGTGGATCTCTGCTCCCCACAGTGCTTTAACATTATCAGCTTGGCTCTGGGAAGGCCAGCAATAGTGACCTTTTGTTGTTATGGTGAGTCATGTTACGTTCGTTCAGGTTGCTTCACGCTGAGTTTGGTCAGGGTAGCTTCAACTTTTGTGCTGTACAACGATATTCGGTTGATTTCTGCGGTCTACTGTGCTCTAGGGTGTCCTTCTTGGCTCTGCGGAGGGCAGTAATAGAGGCCTCTGAACGTTAGGTTGAGTCGGGCTATTTTTGTCTATGTTTTGCTGGTTTCGGTTAGGACCGGGTAGCTTAGACTTACCCGACATACACTGCGATTATATGGATTTCTACGTTCTACTCTGCACTAATGTGTTCCGCTTGATTCTGGATAGGCCAGCAATAGTGGTCGCGGCACGTTTGGCTGATTTGGTTTACGCCTAGCTATGTTACGGTTGGCTAGGTTACGAGAGGATAACTTCGGCTTTAATTTAATAGCCTGCTATTGGGTGGATTACTTCACCCTTCAGTGCTTTGATATTTACAGCTTGCCATTGGGAAGGCCAGCAGTAGTGGCCAAAGCACTGCATAATGGGACATGTTACGTTCGGTTGGGCTAGGTTAAGCTATGCTTTGTTGGGATTGCATTAACTTTTGTGCATCACACTGTTATTCGGTGGATTTTTTCGTTCTGCTGTGCTCTGGCATGTCCAGCTTGACTCCGGGAGGGATTGCAATGGCGGTATCCGCAGATTAGTTTGAGTTAGGCTATGTTTGGCTATGTTCTGTGGGTTTGGGTTAGTTTTGGGTAACTCTGACATTTCCGATATGCACTGCGATCCTATCGATTTCAGCGTCCCACACTACACTAATGTGCACTGCTTGGCTCTGGGGAAGCCAGCAATACTGATTGGGGTATGTTAGTTTAAGCTAGGTTATGATTGGTTATTTCACGATTAGTTAGGTTAGGAGGGTATGGCTTTGACTTTAGTGCAATAGTATGCTATTAGGTGGATTTCTGCCCACTAAATTGCTTTAATATT
>NW_016938936.1:0-234 GCF_001483705.2 Eufriesea mexicana | reverse complement strand
TGCCATTGGGCTGAAGGCGTTGTTCCATCTATTCACCAAGATATACCAGGATATATATGTTGAATAGACCTATACTCTGGCAAGTAGGTGTCTGTACTTGCCATTGAATTGGAGGCGTTAGACGATCTATTCACCAAGGTATAAAACGTTACAGATTTTGAATAGACCTATTCCCTGACGACCGGGTGGCTGTACTTGCCATTGGATTGAAGGCGTTAGGCGATCTACTCACCG
>NW_016938935.1:0-226 GCF_001483705.2 Eufriesea mexicana | reverse complement strand
GTCTCGGCAAGTTAGGCTGAGATGTGTTACGTTTGCTTAGGAAAGGCTTTGCTATGTTTGGATAGTATGGCTGTGACCTCTGTGATATAGGCTGCCATTTGGTGGCTTTCTGCGCTCTACTGTGTTCTACTATATTCTGCTTGGCCCTGGGGATTCCAGCAATAGATACCGCGTCTCGCTATGATGAGATAGGCTTCGTTTGGTTATGTTACATTTGTTTTGGTTT
>NW_016938934.1:0-247 GCF_001483705.2 Eufriesea mexicana | reverse complement strand
GGCCAAGATATCCTAACCTAACCCGACATAGTCAAACCAAACAGTACGTAGAAATGTACCAAATAGCGTGCAGCGACCAGTGCTCCTAGACGCCTCAGAGAAAAGCAGATTGTAGAAGAGCACAGTAGATCACAGACATCCACCGTACAGCAGTGTATAGCACGAAGGTCAAGGCAATCCAAACCAAACGTAGCCTAACGTAACCTAACCAAACATAACCTACCTTGACCTAGCGTGCCACGACCAG
>NW_016938933.1:0-2092 GCF_001483705.2 Eufriesea mexicana | reverse complement strand
CCAAATGTAACAAACCCAAACGAAGCCTAACTCTACCTAAGATGGCGAGACAAGTATTGCTGGACACTCTAGGGTCAAGTAGAGTGTACTAGAGCACAGTAGTGCGCAGAAATCAACCGTATTGCAGCGAACGGCACAAAAGTCTAAGATAACCTACCCTAAGCTGACAAAATTTGACACACCTAAACGTAACATAAGTAACATAGCGTTCCGCGACCGCTGCTGATGGACTACACAGAGCCAAACAGGATATAATAGAGCACTGTAGGTCACAGGAATCCGCCGCAAAATTGTATGTAGCACAATAGTCAAAACCATCCGAACCTAACCGAGGCTACCGTAAACTAACCAAACGTAGACTAGCTAAATATAACTTGCCGTAACCACTATTGCCGCGCCCCCGAGATACAATCAGAGTACAGTAGTGCACAGTAGATTGCAGAAACCAAGCGAAAAACAGTGTACACCGCGAAGTCAAACCTATGCTCTCCTTACCTAACGCTCCGTGACATATCCGGACGCAGCCTAATGCGGCCTAACGTTCCAATGCCACTGCTGCCCGCCTACACAGTGCAATGCAGAATACACTAGAGTACAGTAGAGCGCAGAAATCCACCGCATTGCGTCGATATCGCAAAAGTCAGAGATACCTGGCCAAACGTAACCTAATCTAACGTAACGTATCGTGCAGGAACCACTATTGCTGGAGTCCCCAGGGACAAGCAGAATATGATAGAGCAGTGTAGATCGCAGAAGCCCATAGGATAGCTGAGTTGAGCACAAGAGTCGAAGTTATCCGAGCCTAATCCAAGCTAACCTAACATAACCAAACGTATTCCGCCGCAAACTAACGTGTCGCGAACTGTATTGCTGACCCCCACAGTACCAAGCATAGCAGAGTAGGTTAGAGTAGTGCGCAGAAATCCATAGTAGAGCTGCTTAGTGCAGAATCGTCGAAGCTACTCTATCTAACCAAAACTATCCTAACACAACAACATACGTGGCGGGACCACAGTTGCTGGCATCCCAGTGGTAAGTAGAATACATTGGAGGACCGCATAGCGCAGTGGTCCCCATCAGTCCAGAGTAAAGCACATAAGTCGAAGATATCCTAACCTAAGCAGTCCGACCCTGCCAAATGTAACAAACCCAAACGAAGCCTAACTCTACCTAAGATGGCGAGACAAGTATTGCTGGCCTCTCCAGGGTCGAGCAAAACATATTAGGGCACTGTAGAGCGCAGAAATCCACTGAATGGCAGTGCATAGCACAAAAGTCAAAGCCATCGCGGCCAGACCCAGCCAAACCTAAACAAACCAAACGTAGCCTAGCACAACATGTCGTGCCACGATCGCTATTGCTGGACCCTCCAGATCCAAGCAGAACACATTAGAGGGGAATGGAGCGCAGAAATTCATAGAATCAATGGGTATATCAGAAAAGTCAAAGCCACCCATACCTAGACCAAGCTATCATATCCTAACTGAACGAAGCATATCTCAACCTAACGCGCCGGGACCACTATTACTGGCCTTCCCATAGACGTGCGGGGTATAGCAGAGCAATGTTGAGCGCCGAAATCAAGTGAATAGCAGTGTATGGTACAAAAGTCGATGCTATAGTACAAAAGTCGATGCTACCCTAACCTAACCGAACCAAACGTAACAAAACTGAACTTAGACAAACGCAGCCTAATATGTCGACGGCACTAATGCATGCCTCCCTAGAGCCGAGCGGAGTATACTAGAGCGCAGTGGAGCGCAGAAAGCCACCGAATAGCAGTGTATAGCACAGAAGTTCAAGACATCTTAACCAAACATTTCTTGACCTTACCTCACCGAACGTAACCCGACACAACCAAGAATGACAAGACCACTATTTCTGGCCTCCACAGAGGCAAGCGGGCGCTAGTACAGCAACGCGGAGATCCAGAGTCGATCGAATAGCTGTGTATAGCGCTAAACTGAAAGCCATTCCAACACAGCATAACCAAAACTAGTCATGCCAAACGTAACATTACTGAGCCTAGCGTGCAGAGACCACAATTGCTGGTCTCCACAGAGACAACCAGTATAAACTAGAACACAGCAGA
>NW_016938932.1:0-352 GCF_001483705.2 Eufriesea mexicana | reverse complement strand
CAAAAGTTAAAGCTATCCTGTCCTAACCTAACGAAGCTTAACCTAACCGAACGTAACATAACTGAACCTAACGCGCCGAGAGCACTATTGCAGATCTCTCCGGCGCCGAGCAGAACACATTAGAGCGCAGTAATCCATCGAATAGCAGTGTACAGCACAAGAGAAAAAAAATATCCTATCTTAATCTAACCAAATGTAACCTAACCGAACGTAGCAGAACCCGACCGAACGTGGCGAGGCCACTATTGCTGGCCTCCAGCGTCAGGCAGAGCATACTAGAAAACCGTACAGCGCAGAAATCAGCAGAATATCAGTGCATAGAACAAAAGAGCAAGCTATACTATCCTAACCT
>NW_016938931.1:0-537 GCF_001483705.2 Eufriesea mexicana | reverse complement strand
AGAAACCTTAAACCAACTTGACCTAATCTAACCCAACCATACGTAGACCAACAAAACCTAACGTGCCGAATCCAAAATTGCTGGCCTCCCCATCGCCAAGCAGAGCGTATTAGGGTAGATTGGAGCCCAGAAATCCATAGAATCGCACGGTCCAGCAGAAAAGTCGAAGCTATGAAAACCAAACCAGAGCTAACATGACTTAACCAAACATACCCTATTTCAACGTATCTTGTCGAGACCACAATTACTGTGTTCCCCAATGCGAAGCAGAACATGCTACAGCACAGCTGACAGTAGAAGTCCATCGAATAGCAGCGTACAACACGAAAGTCAAATCCATCCCAACCTGATTTAACGTAACGCAGCCAAACGTAACATAACTCAATCTAACGGGACGAGACCACTATTACTGTCCTCCCCAGAGCCAAGCACGGTAGACTAGAGCACAGCAGAGCGCAGAAGGACACCAAATTGCGGGATATGGCACAAAAGTCAAAGGTAACGTATCCTAACCTGACTCAACCTAACCTAAACAAA
>NW_016938930.1:377-643 GCF_001483705.2 Eufriesea mexicana | reverse complement strand
AGTACAATTTTATTTACATTTTCGACTAATATCGTGATGAGCCAACTTACTTGCATAAATAAGGAGGGAAGATTCTATTGGCGTGCTATATCCTCTGGAATGCTATTGAATCTGGCTGGATAGTACAATTTTATTGACGTTTTCGACTACTATCGTGGTGACCTAACTCTCTTGCATAAATAAGGAGTAAAGATACTATTGTAGTGCTATAGCAACTGCAATGCTCTGGAAACTGGCTGGAAAAATCAATTTTACTGACATTTTTT
>NW_016938930.1:0-236 GCF_001483705.2 Eufriesea mexicana | reverse complement strand
CTTTCTTGCATAGGCAAGGAGGAATGATACATTTGGCGTGCTATAGCCATTGCAATGATATTGTATGTGGTTGGAAAATTCAATTTTATTGACATTTCCGACTAATATCGTGGTGAGCTAAGTCTCTCGCATAAATAAGGAGGAAAGGTTCTTTTGGCGTGCAATAGCAATTGCAATGCTCTGGCATTCGCGTGGAATACTCAATTTTATTGACAGTTTCGACTAATATCGTGGCG
>NW_016938929.1:0-430 GCF_001483705.2 Eufriesea mexicana | reverse complement strand
CTACGATATTAGTAGAAAATCCCAATAAAATTGAATTTTCCAGGCAGATTCTATTGCACTGCATTGGCTATAGCACACCAATAGTATCTTTCCTCCTTATCTATGCAAGAGAGTTAGCCCTCCACGATATTAGTTGAAAATTTGCCCTCCACGATATTAGTCGAAAATGACAATAAAATTGAATATTCCAGACAGATTCTAGAGCATGGCATTGGCTGTAGCACGCCAATGGAATCTTTCCTCTTTATTTATGCATGAAAGTTAGCTCACCACGGTATTAGTAGAAAATGTCAATAGAATTGATTTATTCAAGGCAGATTCTATAGCATTTCATTGGCTATAGCACTGCAATAGAATCCCTCCTCTTTATCTAACCAAGAAAGTTAGCCCATCACGATATTAGTCGAAAACGTCAATAAAATTGAATTTT
>NW_016938928.1:0-873 GCF_001483705.2 Eufriesea mexicana | reverse complement strand
TGCGCGGTGGCCAGCAATACTGGTCGCGGCACGATGGGTTGAGTTATGTTACGTTCGGATATGCTACGATCAGTTAGGTTAGGGGAGAATAGCTTTGCCTTCAGCGATATAGCCTACTCTTAGGTGCATCCACGCGACCTACTCTGCTGTAATATTTTCAGCTTGGCTCTGGGAAGGCCAGCGATAATGGTATCGGCAAGATATATTGAGCCTGGTTACGCTCGGTTAGGTGGGGTTTTTCTAAGTTTGGCCAGGATAGCTTTAACATTTGTGATATACACTACTACTCGGAAGATTTCTGCACTCTACTGTGCTCTAGTATATCATGCTTAGCACTCGGGAGGGCGGTATTTGCGGTCCCGGCACGTTGGGTTAATTTATGCTATGTTTGGATATGACCAGTTATTTTGAGATAGGCTTTGGCAGCTTCGATTGGCCTGATGTACACTGCCATTATATGGATTTCAGCGTCCTACACACCACTGATGTGATCCGCTCGGCCTTGGGAGGGCAGCAGTAGTTGTCGTGGCACGTTAGCTTGAGTTAGGTTGCGTTTGGTAATGTTACCGTTGGTTAGGATGGGAGAGGATGGCTTCGACTTTAGCGCTACAGTCTGCTATTAGGCAGATTCCTGTTAGCTACAGTGCTCAAATATTCTCATCTTGACCCTGGGAAGGACAGCAACAGTGGTCTCGGCACGTTAGGTTAAGCCACGTTACGCTCGGATAGATAGGGTTAGGCTAAGTTTGGTAAGGTTAGCTTTAACCATTTTTCTGTACATTGCTATTCGGTGGATTTCTGCCCTCTACCGTGTACTAGTACGTCCTGCTTGCCTCTGGGGATGGCATCAATAGCGGTCTCGGCACGATAGTA
>NW_016938927.1:0-542 GCF_001483705.2 Eufriesea mexicana | reverse complement strand
TGTACGTGTGCCGTATATCGTTTTCAAAGGATCGCTTATCGTTTCTTTCTATAAACAAACCCCAGCGAGCTTATATAACGGGTGATCAGTATTTCGCTTATCGTTTCTTTCTATAAACAAACCCCGGCGATATAACGGGTGATCAGTATGTTGCTTAACATCTAAGAAGCTATGTTCATTCCCTACTCTCATTCTCAAACTAGCGGATCCTTACGCCACCCCAACCATCACCCGATCTAATCCTTAATAAAGACTTAATAGAGATTTGATTCTTGAATTTCTGCTTATATGGTCGGTCGCCTCTCGGCAGCCGGGATGTAAGTCTAACCTAAACCTACCCCAATTACTTGATTAAGCCAAACCTATCTTATTATTAATCAGTCAATTAAGTAATGGATTAGAGTTAGGTTAGACTGTGTTGTCGTCACCGAGACCACACCAGCATTGTTAACATGTGAAAAAAGTATAGATTAACATATTATAGAAATTAATTAAATTTAATCTTTTTGTCCACCCGTTATATACGCTTGCCTGCCAGTCCT
>NW_016938926.1:0-702 GCF_001483705.2 Eufriesea mexicana | reverse complement strand
GGTGGAATCGGGACGTTAGTTTGTGTTAGGTTACGCTTGGTTATGTTAGGTTGGTCATGGTTATGTCTGGATAGCTATGACTTTTCTGCTAAACATTGATGTTAGGTTACGCTTGGTTATGTTAGGTTGGTCATGGTTAGGTCTGGATAGCTATGACTTTTCTGCTAAACATTGCTATTCTTTGGACTTTTGCGCACTACGCTCCTCTAACGTATCCTGCTTGGCGCAGGGGATGCCAGCAACCGTGGTCGCGGCACGTCATGGTGTGACATGTTACCCTCGGTTAGATAAGGTTCGGCTACGTTTAGCCAGTTTAGCTTCTACTTTTGTGCTATGCACTACAATTAGGTGGATTTCTGCGGTGTACTGTGCTCCAGCATGTTCTGCTTGTCTCTGGAGAGGGCAGCAATAGCGGTCTCGGCACGTTAGGTTGAGTTAGATTACGTTATGCTATGTTACGTTTAGTCAGGTTAGGACATCCTAGCTTTGACTTTTATGCTGTATGCTGCTATTCCGGTGGTTTCTGCGCCCTACTTTTCCGTACAATAATTTGCTCGTCGATGGGGTAGCCAGTAATGGTGGTACTGGCTCGTTAGTTTGAGTTGAGTTACGTTTGGTCAGTTTATGTCAGCCTGGGTCATGTTTGGATAGCTTCGACTTACGTTGTGTACACTGTTTCTCGGTGGGTTCCTGAGCTCTACT
>NW_016938925.1:0-293 GCF_001483705.2 Eufriesea mexicana | reverse complement strand
AAACCACTTGTGCAGGCCTCCACAGACACAAAGAGAATGTACTGGAGCACAGTGGAGCGCAGAAATCCCCCGAATTGCAGGGGATAGCAAAAAAGCCATAGATACCATAGCATAAACTGACCTCACCTAAACCAACGGATCGTAGCATATCTCAAGGTAGCGTGCAGCGACCACTGCCCATGGCCTCCCTATACCCAAGCAGAATGTAGTAGAGCACAGTAAGTAACAGGAACACACCGAATAGCAGTGCATAGTACGCAAGTCAAAGCTACCATCATCGAACTTAGGCTAAC
>NW_016938924.1:0-662 GCF_001483705.2 Eufriesea mexicana | reverse complement strand
GGCATGGATGTATGGATGTGTGGGTGGACGAATGGATGGGTGATTGGACGGAAGATTCAATGTTTGTATGGATGCATGTATGGATGAATGTATTGATGTATGCATGGATAAATGCATGGATGTATGCGTATGCATGGTTGTATGTATGGATGTTTGAATGGATGTACGCATGGATGTATGTATGGATGCATGTAAGTATGTATCTATGGATGTATGCATGGATGAATGTACGGATGTATGTAAGTATGTATCTATGGATGTATGTATGGATGAATGTATTGGTTTATGTAAGGATGTATGTATTGATGTCTCTATGGATGCATGCATGGATGTGTGTATGGTTGCATTTAGGGATGTATCTATTGATGTACGTATGGATGAGGGTATGGGGGTACGCATGGATGTATGGATGTAAGTATGTACGGATGTATGCATGAATGGATGTATGGATGTATGGATGTATGGGCGTATGGATGTACGAATTTATGAATGTACGCGTGTATGGATGTATGGATGGTTGTATGGATGTATTGATGTATGTATGTATGTATGTACGTACGTATGGATGAATGGATTGGTGGATGGATGTATGGATGTATGGATGAATGGGTGTATGGATGTGTGGACGTATATCTGTATGTATGTATGGATGGATGGATGTA
>NW_016938923.1:0-689 GCF_001483705.2 Eufriesea mexicana | reverse complement strand
ATAGTTAAAAATTGAACCATGGAAAGTAACATCTTATGTATCGGTAGATAATAAGTTTTCATTTGAATATCTTGTACAAAGTTTAATTTTTATTTTAACCCCTTCAGGAATACTGGCACATATGTATATATACGTTTAGTTATTTTTAAATTGTGATTAGAATATTATAAGTGAAAAAAAAATTAAAGAAAATCAGGATCACTTGGAAAAATATTCACCGAAGAATCTCTCAATAATAAAAGAAAACCTTATCAAATATTTATTGAATTAGCATCGATGTAAAAAAAAATTAAATAGACTTTTTTCCATTTTAAAAAATTCGTCTCTGAAACGGTTAATCTATCTCAGAAGACAAAGAGTACACATATTGGAAAAATCACGAATGATTTCTTTATTTCAAACTTTTGTCAGTAGTGAAATTAAATGTTGATTTGGATAACTTACGTAATGAATGTGCTAATAAAAATGAGTAAAATCATTATTAATCGAATTAATTATATAAAAGAAATAGTAACAATTTAAAATATTTATTAATTTTTATTATTTCTAGAAGTATTGCATCATATTATATCCTTATTTTTGATCAAATATAATTTTACTTTAAAATTTTGAAAGGGAGCTCAATATCAGCACTAGTTTCTTTAACACTAGGTTTACGGATATTATTTGTATACCCATTTCTGAGGACA
>NW_016938922.1:0-771 GCF_001483705.2 Eufriesea mexicana | reverse complement strand
CTGGGGAAGCCAGCAATGGTGTTCGCGGCACGTTTGGTTTAGTTATTCTACGTTTGGTTAGGTATGGTTAGGTCTGCTTACGTCAGGATATCTTCGACTTTTGCTGCCGTACCTCGCTATTTGGTGGCTTTGTTCGCTCCACTGCGCTCTACTATACCATGCTCGACTCTGAGGAGGCCAGCAATAGTGGTCATGGCATGATAGGTTCTCTTAGGCTACGTTTGGTAATGTTACTATTGGTCATGTTATTATAAGGTAGCTTTGACTTTTGTGCTACATACCGCTATTCGAAGCATTTCTTCGCTCTGCATTGCTCTGCTATGCTCTACCCGACACTGGAAGGGCCAGTAGTAGCTCTCTCGGCACGTCAGGAAGAGTTAGGTTACGTTTGGTGAGGATATATTAGCTTGGGTTAGGCATGGATTGCTTTGGCTTTTGCGGTGTAAGCAGCTTTTCTGGGGACTTCTACGCTCTACTGTGCTCTAGTGTGTTCTGCTGGGCTCTGGGTAGGTTAGCAATGGCGGCTTGAGCACGCAAGATTGAGTTAGGTTTCGCGTGGCTTTGCTAGGTCTCGGATATGTTTCGATAGGTTAGCTTTGACTCTTGTGCCGTGCACTGCTATTCGGTTGATAGCTGTGCAATCCACTGCTCTACTAGCATCTGCTGGTCTCTGGGGAGGCCAGTAATAGCGGTCGTGGCATGTTTGGCTGAGTCATGTTGCGTTTGGATAGGCTTGGTTTGATTAAGTTTGGTTTGGATGGCTATGACTTA
>NW_016938921.1:0-513 GCF_001483705.2 Eufriesea mexicana | reverse complement strand
GGTCTCAGCAGGTTGGGAAGAATTACGTTACGTTTGGTTACGTTACGTTCAGTTTCGCTACGGTTGGTTAGATTAGTTTACAGGATAGCTTCGACTCCTGTGCTGTACACCGCTGTACGGAGGACTCTTGCGGTCTAATGAGCTCTAATATGCTCTGCTTTGCGTTGGGGAGGTCAGCAATGGTGGTCTCGGCACGATAGGCTGAGTTATGCTGCGTTCGGTTGCATTAGTACATGGGAGATTTGACTTTTGTGCTATACACCGCTTTTCGGTGGATTAGTACAATCTACATTGCTCTACTGCACTCTGCTCGACTCGGTGGAAGCTAGTAATTTTGGTCTCAGCACGTTAGGTCAAGATAGGCTACGTTTGGTTAGGTTATATTTGTTTGGATTAGGTTCGGATTGCTCTGACTTTCGTGGTATATACTGTTGTTCTGTGGTCTTCAGCGCTCTGCTGTGCTCCAATGTTCCCTTCTCTGCACCGGGAAATTCTGAAATTGTATCCACGGCT
>NW_016938920.1:0-577 GCF_001483705.2 Eufriesea mexicana | reverse complement strand
ATTTTCCAGCCAGATTCTACAGCATTGTAATGGCCATAGCGCGCCAATAGAAAATTTCATCCTAATTTATGCAATACAGTTATTTCACCGCGGTATTAGTCGAAAATGTCAATAAAAATGTATTTCCCAGCCGATATTTTCCAGCCGGATTCTCTATCATTGCAATAGCTACAGAACGCCAGTGGAATCTCTCGTCCTAATTTATGCAAGAAAGTTTGGTCACCACGATATTAGTAGAAAATGTCTATGAAATTGAATTGTCCACCCATATTATATAGCATTGCAATGGCTGTAGCACGCCACATGTATCTTTCCTCCTTATTTATGCACGAAAGTTAGCCCACCACGATATTAGTCGAAAACGTCAATGATATTGAATTTTCCCGCCAGATTTTGTAGCATTCCAATGGCTACACCTGGCCAGTAGAATCTTTCCTCCTTATATATGCGAGAATGTTAGGTCACCACGATATTAGTCGAAAAGGTCAATAAGATTTAATTTTCCCTCCAGATGCTATAGCAGTGCTATTGCTATGGCGCGCCAACAGTGCCTTTCCTACTTATTTATGCAAGAAAG
>NW_016938919.1:0-589 GCF_001483705.2 Eufriesea mexicana | reverse complement strand
ATGGGGTGGATTTCTGCGCTCTGACGTGCTCTAGTACATTCAGCTTATCTCTTTGGAGGCCGGAAATAGTGGTCTCGTCATGTTAGATCTTATCTCTTTGGAGGCCGGCAATAGTGGTCTCGTCATGTTAGGTTAAGTTAAGCTACGTTTAGATATGTTACTCTTGGCTAGGTTAGGACAAGGCTACTATGACTTTTGCGCTGTACACTGCTATTCGGTGTATTTCTGCCTTCCGGTGTGCTCTAATATGTTCTGCTTGGCTCTCGGGAGAGTGGGAGACCAGCAATATTGTTCTCGGCACGTTAGGTTGAGATACACTACGTATGGTTAGGTTAGGTTGGACCAGGTTAGGTTAGGATATCCAAGACTTTTGAGCTATACACGGCTACTCGGTGAGTTTCTGGGCTCTACATTGCTCTACTATACCCTGCTCGACTCTGGGGAGACGAGCAATGGCAGTAGTGGCACGTTAGTTTTAGTTATGTTACGTTTGATTAGAATAGGCTGGTAATGTTTGGTTAGTATAGCTTTTACTTTCGTGCTGTACACAGCTTTTCTGTGGATATCTGTGATCTACAGGGCACTAGTA
>NW_016938918.1:0-520 GCF_001483705.2 Eufriesea mexicana | reverse complement strand
CATCCATACATACATCCATAGATACATCCGTTAAGAAAACCATACATACGTCCATGCATACATACATATATGCAGACAGCCATACATCCATACATTCATACTTCATGCGTCTCCCATACTACATCCGTCCATCCATACCTCAATCCACCCATACTTCCATCAACCCAAACAAGCATTCATCCATACATACATCCATCGATTCATCCATCTTTCTATAGATCCATCCATTCATACATCCACCAATCCATACATCCACCCATCCATGCATCCATCGAACCATACATACAACCGTCCATACAAGCACCCATCCATACACCCATCGATGCATACATCTATACATCCATACATCCATCCATCCATACATTCATACATCCACACATCCATAAATCCATCCATCCATACATCCATACAACCATACATACATCCATACATATATCCATACATACATATATCCATTCATACATTCATACATCCATCCATCCATACATCCATCCACTCGTACATCCATCCATCCATACAT
>NW_016938917.1:0-540 GCF_001483705.2 Eufriesea mexicana | reverse complement strand
AAAGTCGAAGACGTCCTGACTAAATTTACCTTTACCTAACCTAACAAGGCGTAACTTATCTCTACCAAGCATGCCGCGACCTCTTTTGCTGTCCTCCTCCGATTCAAGCGGTTACGAGTAGAGCAGTCCTACGCACAGATATTGACCGAATAGCAGTGTAGAGCACAAATGTCAGTGCTCTGCTATCCTAACCAAAGCAAACGTAACGTAAACAATCGCAGTCTAGCTTGACCTAACGTGCCGACGACACTATTACTGCCGTCCTCATGGTCTAGCAGAGAGCAGTAGAGCAGTGCAGATCGTAGAAGTCCTCCGAATATCAACGTGTAGCACAAAAGACCGAGCTATCCTATCCTAACCGAACCAAACGTAGCACAACCAGACGCAGCATAACTCAGACTAACGTGCCGAGACCAATACAGCTGGCCACCCCGTAGCTAAGCAGAGTATCCTAGTGCACAGTAGAGCGGAAAACTGCACCGAATAGCGGTATATAGCATAAAAGTCGAAGCTACACTCTCCTAACCTAGCCAAACGTAA
>NW_016938916.1:0-926 GCF_001483705.2 Eufriesea mexicana | reverse complement strand
AGGTGAGCAGAGTATGCTAGAGCACGGTAGAGCGCAGTAATCCACCGCACTGCGGGGCGAAGCTCAAAAGTCAAAGATATCCTAACATAACTTATCCTTGCCTAACCAAAAGACGCAACACGACTCAGACAAGCGTGCCGGGACCACTACTGCAAGCCTCCCACATAGCCAAGCAGAATATGCTAGACGTCAATAGAGCGCAGTAATCCACCACATTGCAGAGTACAGCACAAGGGTGGAAGATAACCGAGACCAACCTTTCCTAAGCTAACCCAACCGAAGGTAGCATAACACATCATAAGGGGACGAGACCAGCATTTCTGTCCTCCGCAGAACAAGGCAGAGCATATTAGAGCAACGAAGAGCGCAGAAATCCATCGATGGTCTGTCCATAGCACAAAAGTCTAAACTTCCCATTCTTAATCTAGCCAAACGTAACATAACCGTGTGCAACCACCCTCTACCTAACGAGCCGATCCGGGACCACTATTGCTGGCGTTCCCAGAACCGAGCAGAAGATACTAGAACAGGGTAGAGCGTAGAAATCCACCGAGAAAAGGCGTACACCACATAAGTCAAAGTTATGCTAACCAAACCTATACTAACCTAGCCAATGCTGGCGTAACCAAGCTCAGTTAAGCGTGCCGAGACCTCTATTGCTGGCCACCCCAGTGCCAAGCAGAGCACATCAGAGCAATTTAGAGCTATCCTGTGCTATCATAGCCAGTCCTAACATATGTAAACGTTACTTAGCTATACCTGACGTGCCGAGACCACCATTGCTGCCCTCGTCGGAGACGATCAGAACATACACGAGCACAGTAGGTCGCAGAATTCTACCGAATTGCGGTGCAGAGCACAATAGTAAAAGCTATCCTAACCAATATTAGCCTAACTTAATTTAAACGTCCTTAACCTAACACAAC
>NW_016938915.1:513-1037 GCF_001483705.2 Eufriesea mexicana | reverse complement strand
AAATATCCTATTGGCGTGCTATAGCCAATGCAATGCCACAGAACCTGGTTGGAAAATTCAATTATATTGACTTTTTCGACTAATATTGTGGTGAGCAAATTTTCTTGCATAAATAAGGAAGAAATATTCTATTGGCGCGATATATCCACTGCAATGCAACAGAATCTGGCTGGAATACTCGATTTTATGGACATTATCGACTGATATCGTGGTGAGCTACCTTTCGCGCCTAAACAATGAGAAAAGATGCTATTGGCTTGCTATTGCCATAGCACTGCTATAGAATCTTATTGGAAAATTCATTTTTGTTGACATTTTCGACTATTAGCGTGGTAAGCTAACTTTCTTGCATAAATAAGGAAGAAATATACGATTGGCGCGATATATCCACTGCAACGATACAGAATCTGGCTGGAAAACACGATTTTATGGACATTTTCGACTGATATCTTGCTGATCTAACTTTCTTGCATAAATAAGCGTGAAATATACTAATGGCTTGCTATAGCCATGGCAATGCTTTA
>NW_016938915.1:0-221 GCF_001483705.2 Eufriesea mexicana | reverse complement strand
TGGTGAGCTAACTTTCTTGCATATATAAGGAAGAAATATTCTATTGGCGCGATATATCCACTGCAACGCTACAGAATCTGGCTGGAAAACACGATTTAACGGACATTTTCGCCTGATACCGCGGTCAGCTACCTTTCCCGCCTAAATAACGAGAAAATATACTGTTGGCGTGCTATAGCCATTGCACTGCTATAGAATCTGGTTGGAAATTTCATTTTTAT
>NW_016938914.1:1114-2696 GCF_001483705.2 Eufriesea mexicana | reverse complement strand
GCATCCGTACATTCGTACATCCATACGTCCATACATCCATACATCCATACATGCCTACATCCACACATTCTTAAATCCATACATCCATACATACATACATCCATACATGCATACGTCCATACACCCAACCATACATTCATCCATACAATCATCCATACATACATCCATTCTTCCGTCCATTCACCCATCCTTTCGTCCACCCACACATCGATACATCCATGACACCGTTCATTCATACATTCTTACATACATACATCCATGCATACATACATCCGTACATCCATAACGCAAATACGGCCATACATTCATACATCCTTACGTACAAACGTCCATACATTAATACATCCATCCAGCCACACATCCATCCATCCATACATCCATCCACCCATACATCCATCCATCCATACACCCATGCATCCACCCATCCATACATCCATCCATACATTCATCCATACAAGCATCCATACGTACATCCATTCTTCCGTCCATTCACCCATCCATTCGTCCACCCACACATCCATACATCCATGCCTCCGTACATCCATATATTGTTACATACATACATCCATGCATACATTCATCCGTACATTCATAACGCAAATACGGCCATACATTCATGCACCCATACATACAAACGTCCATACATTTATACATCCATCCATCTATCCATACATCCATACACCCGTACATCCGCAAATTCGTACATCCATAGGTCCATACATGCATACATCCATACATCCATACATGCATACATCCATACATTCTTACAACCATACATTCATACGTACATACATACATCCATATACGCATACTTCCATACATCCATACATCATTACATCCATCCAGCCATACATCCATACATTCATACATCCAAACGTTCATGCATCCATACTTCCAAAAATCCATCCATCCACACCTCCATCCATCCATACATCCATCAATCCATACATCCATACATATATACATCCATCCATTTATACATACATACATCCATACATACATACATCCATACCTTATTTCATCCATTCATCCATTCTTCCGTACATCCGTTCATCCGTACCTCCGTTCATCCATACCTCAGTCCATCTAATCGTACATCCATCCATACGTCCATCAATCCGTACATCCATCCACCCATACACCCATCCTTCCATACATCCATCCATCCATACAACCACCCATCCATACATCGGTCGATCCATACATCTATCCAACCATACATCCATTCATCCATACATCCATCCGTCCATCCACAAATCCATACATCCGTACATCCGTACATTCGTACACCCATGCGTCCATACATCCATACATCCATACATGCATCCATCCATACATACTTTAATCCATACATTCATGCATACATGCACCCATACAGGCATACATCCATACATCCATACATCCATTCATCCATCCATACATACATCCATTCATCCATGCATCCATACATTCATACATCCATACATCCACAAATCCATCCATCCATACCTCCATTCATCCATACATCCATCAATCAATACACCCATACATATATACATCCATACATACATACATCCATACATCCATCCATACATACGTCCAT
>NW_016938914.1:0-1044 GCF_001483705.2 Eufriesea mexicana | reverse complement strand
TCCATCCATCCATGCGGCCATCCATCCATACATCCATCCGTTCATACACACATCCTTCCATACATGCACCCATCCATACAACCACACATTCATATATCCATCGACCCTTACACCTATCCGTCCATACATCCAACCATTCATACATCCATGCCCCGTACGTACATACATTCGTACATCCATACATCCATGCATACATACATCCATACATCAATAACGCAAATACAGCCATATATCCAAACATCCACACAACCACACATCTATAAATCCATCCATCCATGCACTCATCCATCCATCCGTACATCCATACATCCATGGATACACCCATACACTCATATATACATACATCCATAGATACATCCGTAAATGCATCCATACATACATCCATGCATACATCCATACATACATCCACCCATCACTAAATCCATCCAACCATACATCCATCCACAAATTCATCCATTCATCCATACATCCCCACTACCATACATGCATAAATCCATCCATTCGTAAGTCCATCATTCGATACATCAATCCATCCATACATCCATGCAGATGTACATTCATACATACATACTTCCGTAGATCCGTCCGTCCATACCTCTATCCATCCATTCATCCAGCCATCCATACAGCCATCCAACCATACATCCGTCCATCGAAACACCCGTCCTTCCATACATCCATCCATCCATACAACCACCCATCCATACATGCATCGATCCATGCATCTATCCATCCATAGATCCATCCATCCATACATGCATACATCCACGCATACATACATCCATAAATGCATCCATTCGTACATCCATCCTTCGATACATCCATCCATCCATACATCCATACATACGCCCATACATTCATCCATCCATGCATACATCCATCCACTCATACATCCATACATACATACATTCATACATATATGCATCCATACGTCAATACATATATACATACATACAACCATACATCGATACATACATTTACACATCCATAGTTCCATACAACCATCCATCCATCCATGCATCCGTTCATCCGCCCATCATTCCA
>NW_016938913.1:0-374 GCF_001483705.2 Eufriesea mexicana | reverse complement strand
AGCTCACCACAACATTATCCGAAAAAGTCAACAAAAATGATTGTTCCCGACAGGTTCTATAGCATTACTATGGCTGTAGCACGCCAATAGAATCTTTCCTCCTTATTTATGCAAGAAAGCTAGCTCACAAAGATATTAGAAGAAAATGCTTATAAAATTTGTTTTTCAGTCAGATTATATAGCATTGCAATGGCTATAACACGCCAAAAGAATCTATCCTCCTTGTTTATGCAAGAAAGTCAGATCACCAAGATATTAGATGAAAATGTTAATAAAATTTGATTTTCCATCCAGATTATAGGACATTGCATTGGCTATAGCACGCCAATAGTATCTTTCCTCCTTATTTTTGCAAGAATGTTAGCTCACGCCGG
>NW_016938912.1:0-369 GCF_001483705.2 Eufriesea mexicana | reverse complement strand
AATGGCTGTAGCACACCAGAAGAATCTTTCCTCCTTAAATGTGCAAGAAAATTAGGAAAACACGACATTATTCGAAAATGTCAATAAAATTGCATTTTCCAGTCGTATTCTGCAGCATTGCAATTTCTATAGCGCGCCAATTGAATATTTCATCCTTATTTATGCAACACAGTTAGTTCACCACGATATCAGACGAAAATGTCAATTAAATTGTATTTTCCAGCCAGATTCTATAGCATTTCAGTGGCTCTAGCACGCCAGGAGAATCCTTCGTCCATATATATGCAGAAAAGGTAGCTCAACACGATATTAGTCGAAAATGTCCATAAAATTCAATTTTCCAGCCTGATTTTATAACATTGCAATAGC
>NW_016938911.1:0-808 GCF_001483705.2 Eufriesea mexicana | reverse complement strand
GAAAAATCAATTTATTGACATTTTCGACTAATATGGTGGTGAGCCAACTTTCTTCCATAAATCCGGAGGAAAGGTTCCGTTGGCATGCTATAGGCATTGCAATGCTATAGCATCTTGCTGGAAAATTCAATTTTATTGACATTTTCGATTAATGTCGTGGTGATGTAACTTTAACTTCCTTGCGTAAATAAGGAGGAAAGACTCTATTGGCGTGCTGTAGGCACCACAATGCTCTGGAATCTGGCTGTAAAGTGCAATTTTCTTGACATTTTCGACTGATATGGTGGTGAGCTACCTTTCTTGCATAAACAAGGAGGAAATATTATATTGGCAAGCTATAACCATTGCAATGCTACAGCATCTGGACGGAAAATTCAATTTTATGGACATTTTCGTATAATATTGTTGTGCGCTACCTTTCTTGCATAAATAAGGAGGAAAGATTCTTATGGCTTGGTATATCCATTGCAATGATATAGAATGTGCCTGGCATATTCAATTTTATTGACATTTTCGTCTGATATGGTGGTGAGCTGCCTTTCTTCGATAAATACGGGGGAAAGATTCTTTTGGCGTGCTATAGCCATTGCAATAATATAGAATCTGGCTGGAAAGTTCAATAATATTGACAGTTTCGACTTTTATCGTGGTTCGCAACCTTTCTTGCATAAACAAGGAGGAAAGATTATATTGGCAAGCTATAACCATTGCAATGGTATGGAATCTGGCTGGAAAATTCAACTTCAATGACATTTTCGACTGATATCGTGGTGAGTTAACTTTCTTGCATAAATAAGGAGGAAAGATT
>NW_016938910.1:345-1032 GCF_001483705.2 Eufriesea mexicana | reverse complement strand
ATCGTGGTGAGATAACTTCCTTGCGTAAGTAAGGAGGAAAGATCCTCATGGCGTGCTATAGCCGTCACAGTGCTGCAGAATCTGCCTGGAAAGTTCAATTTTGTTGACATTTTCGACTAATATCGTGATGAGCTATCTTTCTTGCATAAACAAGGAGGAAAGATCATATTGGCGTGCTGTAGCAATTGCAATGCTTTAGAATGTGCCTGAAAATCTCAATATTATTGACATTTCTCGCTTACATCGTGGTGAGCTAACTTTCTTGCACAAATGAGGCGGAAATATTCCATTGGCGTGCTATAGCCGTCGCTGTGCTATAGCCGTCGCAATGCTATAGAATCTGGCTGGAAATTATAATTTTATTGACATTTTCGTCTTATATTGTGATGAGCTAACTTGCTTGCATAACTAAGGAGGAACGATTCTATTGGCGTGCTATAGGCATTGCATGCTACACAATCTGGATGGAAAATTCATTTCTACTGACATTTTCGTCTAATATCGTGGTGCGCTAACTTTATTGCAGAAATAAGGAGGGTAGATTATACTGGCGTGCTGTAGCCGTCACAATCATATAGAACCTGGCTGGAAAGTTCAATTTTATTGACATGTGCGATTAATCTCGTGGTGGGATAACTTTCTTGCATAAATAAGGAGGAAATATGCTGTTGGCGTGCTGTAGGCATT
>NW_016938910.1:0-326 GCF_001483705.2 Eufriesea mexicana | reverse complement strand
TGCTGTAGGCCTTACAATGCTACAGAATCTTGCTGGAAAATTCAATTTTACTGATATTTTCGAATAATACCGTGGTGAGCTACCTTCCTTGCATAGGTACGGGGGAAAGATACTTTTGGCGTACAATATCCATTGCAATGCTGTAGAATCTGGCTGGAAAATTCACTTTTATGGACATTCTCGACTAATATAGCGGTGAGTAATCTTTCTTGCATAAATAAGGAGGAAAGATTCTATTGGCGTGCTATAGGAACTGCAAAGTTATAGAATCTTCCTGGAAAATTCACTTTTATTGACATTTTCTACTTATATCGTGGTGAGCTAGC
>NW_016938909.1:0-1133 GCF_001483705.2 Eufriesea mexicana | reverse complement strand
GCGGCCGCCATTTCTGGCCTCCACAGAGCAAAACAGAGAATATTAGACCAGAGGAGAGAGCAAGAATCCTCCGAATATCAGCGTACAACACAAAAGTGGAAGATTAATCTCCTAACAAGACCAACTGTAACATAAACAAACCTAACGTAGCATAACCTGTGGCGCAGCGACCGCAATAGCTGGCGCCGCGAGAGCCAACCAGACTATAGCAGAACAAGGTAGGACTCTGAAATCTACCGAACAACAGTGTAGAGCACAAAAGTCGAAGCTATCCCAACCAAACATAGCCAAACCTGTACTAACCAAACGTAACGTAACTCAACCTAACCATACACGACAACCGTTCCTGGCGTCCCCAGACACAAGCAGAGTGTGATAGAGAGCAGTCGGGCGCAGAAGTCCGCAGAGAAGCAGTGTGTAAGGCAATAGTCGAAGCTATCCTGGCTTAGCGAAACGTAACCTAGCCCAAGCTAGCTTATACCAACTCAACATAACGTGCCGTGATCAAAATTTGTGGCCTCCAGAGATTGGTGCAGAGTATAGTGGAGCAATGTAGAGCGCGGATGTCCACCGAAGAGCAGTGTATACCGCAAAGTCTAAGCTACCCTATCGTAACCCAACGAAACGTAACATAATCAAATGCATGCTGACTCAGCCTAACGTGCCGAGAGCACTGCTGTTGGCTTTCCCACAGCCAATCCGAATATGCTAAAGCACATTAGAGCGCAGAGGTCCACCGAATAGCAGTCTACACTACAAACGTCAAAGCCATCCGTACCGAGCTTTGCGTACCATAACCAAACCGTGCGTAACCTAACTCAACCAAACCTTACATGTCCGCTATTGCTGACTTCCACACAGACAAGCACAGGCTAGTCGAGCAATGCGGAGCGCAGTTATCGACCGAATAGCAGTGTAAAGCACGAAAATCACAGCAATCCTCACCAAACCGGACCAAACCTAGCAAAGCCAAACGTAACCTAACTCAACCTAACGTGTAGTGACAACTATTGCCTGCCTCCCCAGAGCAAATCACAATATACTACAGCACAGTGGAGCGCAGAAAGCCACCAAGTTGCAGTAAATATCACAAAAGTCAGAAACATCGTAACCTAACCTAACCCAATCAAACC
>NW_016938908.1:0-462 GCF_001483705.2 Eufriesea mexicana | reverse complement strand
ATGGATGGATGGATGTATGGTTGGATGGATTTATGGATGGGTGGATGAATGAATGTTTGTATGGATGTATGTATGGATGTATGGATGTATAGATTTTATTAATGTATGTATGGATGCATGGATAGATGGTTGGGTTGGTGGATGGATGTATTGATGAATCGGTTTATGGGTCGATGGATGACTGGATGGATGGCTGTCTGGATGGATGGATGTATGGATGGATTGAGGTATGGATGGGCGGATGTACGGACGTATGTATGGATTTATGGATGTATGGACGTATGTATGATCTGATTAATGTATGGGTGAACGAGTGTATGGATGGATGGATTTATGGATGTATGTATGTATGGATGTGTGGGTGTACGGATGTACGGATTCATGGATGTATAGATGTGAGGGGATAAATGGATCAGTCGAAGGGAGGAAGAGTGGATGTATGGAAGGGTGGATTAAGGGATG
>NW_016938907.1:319-823 GCF_001483705.2 Eufriesea mexicana | reverse complement strand
CCTACCTAACCAAACTTCACCTATCCGAACCTAACCTAACGTAACCTAGCCTAAAATAAAATAGGACACGCTGATGTGACCCGACCGGACCGAACCTAACCTAACCTAACCTGATCGAACCTAACCGGACCACACTTGAACTGGCCTAACCGACGTAACATGACCTCACTTAACCTAACCTAAACTAACGAAACGTAACCTAACATAACCTAGCCTCACAAAACGTAACGTAACCTACCTAACCAAACTTTACCTATCCGAACCTAAACTAACGTAACATAACGTAACCTAACCTAACCTAACCTAAAGTAGCGTAACCTAACCTAACCCAACCCAACCCAACGAACGCAACGCAACCTATCCTAACATAACGTAACATAACCTAACCGAAGCCGCCCTTTACGCAAGCCGACCTAACCTAACCCATCCTAACCTAACCCGAACTAACCTATCATAACCTAACCTAACCCAACATAACCTAACCTAGCCTAACCTAATCTCACA
>NW_016938907.1:0-260 GCF_001483705.2 Eufriesea mexicana | reverse complement strand
AACCTAACCTAACCTAACCTAACCTAACCTAACCCAACGTAACCTAACCGAACCTAACCTCACAAAACGTAACGTAACCTACCTAAAAAAACTCTACCTATCCGAACCTAACCTAACGTAACGTAACGTAACCTAACCTAACCTAACCAAAAGTAACATGACATAACCTAACCTAACCTAACCTAACCTAACCTAAGCAAACACAACCTAACCCAATCTAACCGAACCCCGACCTAACCCAACCTACCCTAACAAAACCT
>NW_016938906.1:0-6117 GCF_001483705.2 Eufriesea mexicana | reverse complement strand
TGTATGTATGGATGGATGGATGTATGGAAGGATGGGTGTATGGATGGATGTATGTATTGATGTTTGTATGGATGCATGTATGGATGTATGAATGTATGGATGGACGGATGTAGGTGTGTACGAATGTATGGATGTATATATGTATGGATGTATGGATTTATGAATGTATGTGTGTGTGGATGGATGAATGTATGCATGGATGTGTGTGTAGATGGCAGGATATATGAATGGATGGAGGTATTGATGTACATGTGTATGGATGCATGAATGAATGGTTGTATGGATGTATGAACGTATGGATGTATGTATGTATGGATGTATGGATGGATGGATGTATCGAATGATGGTCGATCGAATGGATGCATATATGGATGTATTGATGTGGGGATCTACGGATGAATGTATGTATGGATGCATTTACGGATGTATCTATGAATGTATGTATGGTTGAGTGTATTGGGGTATGCATGGATGTATGGATGGACGTATGGATGGATGAGTGCGTGTATGGATCGATTTATGGATGTATGGGTGTGTGTATGTATGAAGGTATGTATGGATGAATGTAACGGTGTATGTATGGATGTATGTATTGATGTCTGTATGGTATGGATGGATGTATTAATGTATGGACGTTTGTATGTATGGATGTATGAATGTATGGCCGTAGTTGCGTTATGGATGTATGGATGTGTGTATGCATGGATGTATGGATGTACGAATGTACGGATGTACGGTGGCATGTATGTATGGATGTGTGGGTGGATGAATGGATCGGTGAATGGACGGAAGACTGGATGTATGTACGGATGCTTGTATGGATGAATGTATGGATGAATGCATGGATGTATGCATGGCTGTATGCATGGATGTATGTATGGATGTTTGAATGGATGTATGCATGGATGTATGTATGCATGTATGTAAGTATGTATCTATGGACGTAAGTATGGATGAATATATTGGTGTATGTAAGGATGTATGTATTGATGTCTCTATGGATGCATGGATGGATGGGTGGATGGGTGGATGAATGTATGGATGAACGGATGTATGGATGGATTGAGGTATGGATGGATGGATATATGCAGGGATGGATGTATGGATGTATGGATGTATGAACGCATGGAAGTACATATTTACGGATGTACGGGTGTATGGATGTATGGACGGATGGATGGGTGTATTGATGTATGTATATATATATGGAAGGATGGATGGGTTGGTGGATGGATGTATGGGGGGATAGATGTATGGACCGATAGACGTATGGGTGGGTGGATGTATGGATGGATAGATGTATGGATCGATGGGTGTATGGATGGGTACTTGTATGGATGGATGGAAGTATGGTTCGATGGATGTATGAATGGATGTATGTAAAGGTGGATGTATGGATGGACGTTTGTAAGGATGATTGGTTGGATGGGTGGATGGATGTATGGATGGATTGAGGTATGGATGAACGTATGTACGGATGCATGGATGTACGCATGTATGGATGCATGTATGGATGGACGGATGTACGTATGTATGAATGTATGGATGTATATATATATGGATGTATGGATTGGTGGATGTATGGATGGATGGAGGTGCGGGTGGATGGACTTTTGCATGTATAGATGCATGAATGTATGGATGTATGGATGGATAGGTGTATGGATCGATGGACGAATGCATGGATGAGTGTATGGATGGATGAATGTACCGAAGGGTGGACTTATGGATGGATGGATGTGCGGATGGACGGATGTATGGATGCATAAATGTTTGAATGGCTGGATCTATGATTGGATGAATTTATGGATGGGTGGATGAATGAATTTATGGATTGGTGGATCGATGGATGTATGTACGGATGAGTGTATAGATGTATGTATGGATGTATGGATTTATGGATGGATGAATGTATGGATGCATGTATGTGTGAATGTACGAATGTATGGATGTACGGATGTATGGATGCTGGGATCTCTATATGTATGGATGTATCGATGGCTGGATGTATGAGTGGATGTATGTATGGATTGATGTATGTGTGGATGTATGTATGGATGTGTGTATGGTGGTATGGTTGTATGGATAGATGGATTTATGGATGTGTGGATGTATGAATGTATGGATGGGTGGATGTATGGATGGATGGATGTGTGTATGGTGGTATGGTTGTATGGATAGATGGATTTATGGATGTGTGGATGTATGAATGTATGGATGGGTGGATGTATGGATGGATAAATGTATGGAACGATGGTTGTATGGATGGGTGTTATTACCGATGGATGGGTGTATGGTACGATGGATGTATGAATGGGTGGATGTATGGATGGATGGATGTAAGGAAAGATGGATGTATGGGTGCATGTATGTATGGATGAATGGTTGTGAGGATGGGTGGATGTATAGATGGATTGAGGTATGGATGGACGGATGTACGTATGTATGAATGTATGGATGTATATATGTACGGATGTACGGATTTATGGATGTATGGTTGTGTGGATGAGTGGATGTATGGACGGATGTATGTGTGAATGGCAGGATATATGGAAGGATGGATGTATTGATGTTCAGGTGTCTGGATGCATGAATGTATGGTTGTATGTGTGTATGAATATACTGATGAATGGATGGATGGATGTGTCGAATGGTAGACGTACGATTGGAAGAATTTATGGATGTATGGATCTGTGGATGTATGGATGTATGGATGGATGGATGTATGGATGGTTGGATGTATGGATCGATGGGTGTATGGATGGGTGCTTGTATGGAAGGATGGATTTATGGTTCGATGGATGTATGGATGGGTGGGTGTCTGGATGGTTGGATGTATGGATGGATGGATGTATAGAAAGATGGATGTGTGGATGGATATATGAATGGATGAATGGTTGTTTGGATTGATGGATATATGGATGTAGATATGGATGTATGTATGGATGCGTCTATGGGTGTATTCATGGATGTATGGATGTATGTATGGACGTATGTATGGATGTACGTATGGATGAATGAGGGCATGGATGGGTGGATTTGTGGATGTATGTATGTGTGGATGTATGTATGTGTGGATGTATGGATGTGTGGATGGATGAATGTATGGATGTATGCCTGTACGGATGTACGTATGTATGAATGTGTGGATGTAAGAATATATGGATGTATGCATGTATGGATGTATGGATGTATGGATGAATATCTGTATGGATGTATGGATGGATGGATGTATGAGTGGATGGACGTATGGTTGTATGCATGCATGGATGTATGTATGGATGTATGTATGGTTGTATGGATGTATGGATGGATGGCTTCATGGGTGTGTGGATGTAAGAATGTATGGATGGATGGATGTATGGATGGATAGATGTATGGATCGATGGATGTATGGATGGGCGCTAGTATGGATGGATGGATGTATGGATGGGTGGAAGTATGAATTGATGGGTGTATGGAAAGCTGGATGAATGTATGGACGAATGGTTGTATGGGTGGAGGTATGTATGGATGGACGGATATACGGATGAATGTAGGTACGGATGAATGGATGAATGGATGGATTGAGGTATGGAATGATGGATGTATGTATGGATGGATGTATGGATGTATGCATGGATGGATGTATATATGTATGGATGTATGGGTTGATGGATGTATGGATGGACGGAGGTACGGATGGATGGAATTATGGATGAATGGATGTATGAATGTATGGATGTAAGAATGTATGGATGTATGCATGTATGGATGAATGGATGTATGGATGTATGGACGTATGTATGTACGAATTTATGTATGTACGGGTGTATAGATGCATGGATGGATGGATGGTTGTACTGATGTATGTATGTATGTATGTATGAATGAATGGATTGGTGGATGGATGTACGGATGGATAGATTATGGATCGATGGATGTATGGATGGGTGGATGTATGAATGGATGAATGTATCGAAGGGTGGACGTATGGATGGATGGATCTATGGTGTATGGATTTATCGATGGATGAATGTATGGATGGATGGATCTATGGTTGGATGGATTTATGGATGGGTGGATGAATGGAATTATGGATGTGTGGATTGATGTATGTATGTACGGATGTGCGTATAGATGTATATATGGATGTTTGGACTTATGGATGTATGGATGTATGGATGTATGTATGTGTGAATGTACGAATATATGGATGGACGGATGTATGGATGCAAGGATCTGTAAATGTATGGATGTATGGATGGCTGGATGTATGAGTGGATGGATGTATGGATGGATGGATGTCTGGATGCATGTATGGATGCATGTATGGATGTATGTATGGATGTATATATGTTCGGATGTATGGATTTATGGATGTATGCTTGTGTGGATGAATGGGTGTATGGATGGATGTATGTTTGAATGGCAGGATATATGAATGGATGGATGTATTGATGTACAGGTGCTTGGATGCATGAATGTATGGTTGAATGTGTGTATGTATGTATGGATGTATGGATGGATGGATGTGTCGAATGATAGACGTATGAGTGCAAGGTTATGTGGATGTATGGGTGGATGGATGTATGGGTGGTTAGATGTCCGGATCGATGGGTGTATGGATAGGTGCTTGTATGGATGGATGGATATATCGTTCGATGGATGTATGGATGGGTGGTTGTATTGGTGGGTGGATGTATGGATGGATGGATGTATGGAAAGATGGAGGTATGGAAGGATGAATGTATGGATGAATGGTTGTTTGGATTGATACATGTATGGATGGATTGGTGTATGGATGGACGGATGTACGGAAGTATGGATGTATGGATGTATTGCTGTATGCATTTGCGGATGTATGGATGGATGGATGTACCGAATGATGGACGTACGAATGGATGCATTTATGTAGGTATGGGTGGGGGGATGTATGGATGAATATATGTATGGATGGATGGATTATGGTTGGATGGATTTATGGATGGGTGGATGGGTGGATAAATTTATGGATGTATGCATGGATGTATGCATGGATGTATGGGTGGATGTATGGATGTATGGATGTATGGATGTATGCATGTATGGATGTACGTATGTATGAATGTATGGATGTAAGAGTGTATGGATGTATGCCTGTAAGGGTGTATGCATGTATGGACGTATGGATGTACGAATGTTTGGATTTACGGATGAATGGATGTATGGATGGATCCATGGATGGTATGGACGTATGGATTTATGGATGTATGTATGTATGGATGTACGAATGTATGGATGTACGAATGTATGGATGTACGGATGTATGGATGAATGGATGTATATCTGCATGGATGTATGGATGGATGGAGGTATGAGTGGATATATGTATGGATGCATGCATGCCTGGATGTGTGTATGGATGCATTTACGGATGTGTCTATGGATGAATGTATGGATGAGTGTATTGGGGTATGCATGGATGTATGGATGGACGTATGGATGGATGAGTGCGTGTATGGATCGATTTATGGATGTATGGGTGTGTGTATGTATGAATGTATGTATGGATGAATGTAACGGTGTATGTATGGATGTATGTATTGATGTCTGTATGGATGCATGTATGGATGGATGGATGGGTGGATGGATTTATGGATCTATGGATGTATGGATATATTTATGTGTGAATGTGCGAATGTACGGATGTACCAATGTATGGGCGCAAGGATCTCTATATGTATGGACGTATGGATGGCTGGATGTATGAGTGGATGGATGTATGAATGGATGGATGCATGGATGTATGTATGGATGTATGTATGGATGTATGTATGGTTGTATGGAGGGATGGATGTATGGACTTATGGATATGTGGATGTATGAATGTATGGATGGATGTATGGATGGATGGATGTATGGTAGGATGCATGTATGGATGGGTGGATTTATTGATGGATGGATGTATGGAGAGATGGATGTATGGATGGATGTATGTATGGATGAATGGTTGTGAGGATGGATGGATGTACAGGTGGTTTGAGGTATGGATGGACGGATGTACGTATGTATGAATGGATGGATGTATATATATTCGGATGTATGGATTTATGGATGTATGGTTGTGTGGATGAATGGATGTATGGATGGATGTAT
>NW_016938905.1:0-1717 GCF_001483705.2 Eufriesea mexicana | reverse complement strand
CATATACACTCCCATCCACACATCCATACATACATGCATACATACACCCTTACATACATCCATGCATCCATTCATACTTCCGTACATCCGCCCATCACTCATCCATCCATACGTACATCCATACATACTTCCATACATACATCCATACATACTTCAATACGTACATCCATATACACTCCCATCCACACATCCATACATACATGCATACATACACCCTTACATACATCCATGCATCCATTCATACTTCCGTACATCCGCCCATCCATACACGCACCCATACATCCATCCATCCATCCACTCATCCATATATCCATCTAAGCTTACATCCATCCATCAATACATCCTTACATATATACATCCATACATACATACATACATACGTATATCCGTCCATCCATACCTCTATCCATCCATACATCCATCTATCGACACATCCATCCGCCCATCCATCCATCCATCCATACAACCATCCTTCCATCCATCCATCCACCCATACATCCACCCATCCATACATCGATCGATCCATACATCCATCCATCCATACTTCAAACTAACAATCCATCCATCCATCCAGACATTCATACATACATCAATACACACATCCAAACATACACCCATACTTACATCCATACAAACGTCCATACATACATCCATACATACATCCATACATTCATCTATACAACCAATCATACATACACCCATGCAAACATCCATACATTCAGCCATACAGACATCCATACATACGCCCGTTCTTCTGTCCATCCACACGTCCGTTCATGCACCCACAAATCCATACATCCATGCATCCGTACAACCATACCTTCGTACATCCATACATCGATACATGCATACATCCATACATACATAACTCAAATACATCCAGACATTAAAACACACATACGTACATACATCCATACATCCATACAACCATTCATCCATACATACAACCATTCATCCATACATATATCCATCCATACGTCCACCTTTCTACACATCCATCCACCCATACTTCCACCCATCCATACATCCATCGAACCATACATCCATCGATTAATATAAACACCAATCCATACATCCATCGACCCACACATCTATTCATACATACATCCATAAATATATACATCCATACATCCACACATCCGTACATCCATAATTCCACATATACAAACATCCATAAATCCGTCCAACCATACATCCATACATCCATACATACGTCCATTCGTACATCCACACATCCATACATACTCCCTTTCATACATCCATCGATCCATAAATCTATCCATTCATACACCCATCCATGTATACATCCATATATCCACACGTCCATACACCCATAAACCCGTCCATTCGTACTTCCATTATTCGATTCATCCATCCATCTATACATCCATACATATATAAAACCATACATCCATAAGTCCGTACTTTCGCCCATCATTACCTTAATTCATTCGCACTTCCAGCCATCCATACAGCCATCCATCCATACATACATGCATACAAACATCCATACATCCACACATCCATCCATTTCGATCCATACATCCTTCCATCCATACATCCATCCACCAATCCATCCATCCATACTTCCATACATCCACACACCCATACATCCAAAGATCCATCGACCCATACACACATCCATCCATACATGCATCCATACATACATACACAAACACATACACTCACCCATACATACATGCATAGACACATCCGC
>NW_016938904.1:0-1908 GCF_001483705.2 Eufriesea mexicana | reverse complement strand
TTATACAAGGAAGATGGCTCACCACGATATTAGTCGAAAATGTCAATGAAATTGAATTTTCCATCCAAATTCTATAGCATTGCAGTGGCTGTAGCTCACAAATAGAGTCTTTCTTCCATGTTTATGCAGGAAAGTTATCTCACCAAGATATTAGTCGAAAATGTCAATGAAATTGAATTTTCCATCCAAATTCTATAGCATTGCAGTGGCTGTAGCTCACAAATAGAGTCTTTCTTCCATGTTTATGCAGGAAAGTTATCTCACCAAGATATTAGTCGAAAATGTCAATGAAATTGAATTTTCCATCCAAATTCTATAGCATTGCAGTGGCTGTAGCTCACAAATAGAGTCTTTCTTCCATGTTTATGCAGGAAAGTTATCTCACCAAGATATTAGTCGAAAATGTCAATAAAATTGCATTTTCCATTCAGATTTTATAGCATTGCAATGGCAAAAGCACGCCAATGAAATCTTTGCTCCTTATTTATGCAAGAAAAATATCTCACCACGATATAAGTCGAAAATGGCATTAAACTTGATCTTTCCAGCCAGATTCTGCAGCATTGCAGTGGTAATAGCTTGCCAATATTATCTTCCCTTCTTGTTTATGCGAGAAAGTTAGCTCACCACGATACTAGTAGAAAATGGCAATAAAATTGAACTTTCCTTCCAGATTCTACAGGATTGCAATGGCTATAGCACGCCAATAGGATCTTCCCTCCATACTTATGCCAGGAAGCTAGCTCACCACGATATTAATCGAAAATGTCAATAAAAATGAACTTTCCAGACCGTTTCTGCAGCATAGCAATGACTATAGCACGCCAAAGGGATCTTTCCATCATACTTATGCAAGGAAGCTAGCTCACCACGATATAAGTCGAAAATGGCACTAAACTTGAACTTTCCAGCCAGATTCTGCAGCATTGCAGTGGTAATAGCTTGCCTCCGTTTCTGCAGCATAGCAATGACTATAGCACGCCAAAGGGATCTTTCCATCATACTTATGCAAGGAAGCTAGCTCACCACGATATAAGTCGAAAATGGCACTAAACTTGAACTTTCCAGCCAGATTCTGCAGCATTGCAGTGGTAATAGCTTGCCAATATTATCTTTCCTACTTGTGTATGCGAGAAAGTTAGCTCACCACGATACTAGTAGAAAATGACAATAAAATTGAACTTTCCAGCCCGTTTCTGCAGCATTGCAATGACTATTGCACGCCAAAGGGATCTTTCCGCCATACTTATGCAAGGAAGCTAGCTCACCACGATATTAAACGAAAATGTCAATAAAATTGAACTTTCCAGCCCGTTTCTGCAGCATTGCAATGACTATTGCACGCCAAAGGGATCTTTCCGCCATACTTATGCAAGGAAGCTAGCTCACCACGATATAAGTCGTAAATGGCACTAAAGTTGAACTTTCTAGCCAGATTCTGCAGCATTGCAGTGGTAATAGCTTGTCAATATAATCTTTCCTCCTTGTTTATGCGAGAAAGATAGCTCACCACGATACTAGTAGAAAATGACAATAAAATTGAATTTTCCATCCAGATTCTATAGCATTGCAACGGCAATAGCACGCCAACAGAACCTTTCCCCCTTATTTATGAAAGAAAGATAACTCACATCGATATTAGTCGAAAATGTCAATAAAATTGAATTTTCCATCCAGATTCTATAGCATTGCAACGGCAATAGCACGCCAACAGAACCTTTCCCCCTTATTTATGAAAGAAAGATAACTCACATCGATATTAGTCGAAAATGTCAATAAAATTGAATTTTCCATCCAGATTCTATAGCATTGCAACGGCAATAGCACGCCAACAGAACCTTTCCCCCTTATTTATGAAAGAAAGATAACTCACATCGATATTAGTCGAAAATGTCAATAAAATTGAAC
>NW_016938903.1:0-540 GCF_001483705.2 Eufriesea mexicana | reverse complement strand
CCGAATAGTAGTGTATATCGCAAGAGATGTAGCAAGCCACTCCTAAACTAACCAATCGCGACGCAACCAAACGTAATCCTAACGTGCAGCGATCACCATTGCTGGCCTCCCCGGGGCCAAGCAGTACATACTAGAGCACAGTATAGCGCAGAAGTTCGACTAATAGCAGTATACAGCACAAAAGTCAATGCTACCTTCTCCTACCCGAACCAAACGTAAGATAGCCAAACGAAGCCTAAATCAAAGCCAGTGTCGAGCAGCATACAGTAGAGTAGTATGGAGCGCAGAAACGTGCCGAATAGCAGCGTATAACACAAAAATCACAGCTATCCAGACCTAACACGGAAAAACGTAACCTAACCGAACATAGCGTAACAAAACCTAACGTGACGTGACTACTATTACTGGACACCACAGAGTGGGGCAGAGTGTGCATGATCAAGGGAGAGCGTCGAAACGCACCCAAGAGAAGTGTGCAGCTCAAAAGTCAAGGATAACCTGACCAAGCCAAACCTAACCTAACTTAAGCGAACGTAACTT
>NW_016938902.1:0-2718 GCF_001483705.2 Eufriesea mexicana | reverse complement strand
TCCACGGTGGTGTCCAGTAACAGTACTCCCGGCTCGTCAGCTTGTGTTTGACTATGTTTCGTGTTGTTAAGTTTGGGTGACTTGGTATTCTGCGCTATGCTCAGCTGTTATGTGGGTGCGCTCTATCTACATTGCTCTACTATACTCGGCACGCATTTGGGGAGGCGTGCAATAGTGTCTCTGGCACGTTACGTATGATTACGTTACGTTTGGTTCTTTTCGGTTTGGCTACGTTTGGTTAAGATCGCCTTGACTCTCGTGCCATAAACTGTTACTCGGTGGATTCCAGCCATCTACTGTGCTGTACAATATTCTGCTCGGCTCTGGGGAGGCCAGGAGCAGTGGTCGCCGGACGTTATGTTTAGCTGTGCTATATTTGGTTAGGTTAGGTAAGGACAGGTTAGGTTGGGATCTATAGGGCTTTGATGCTATACATTGCAATGCCGTGGATTTCTGCGATCTACTGTGTTCTAATATCTTCTGCTCGGCCCAGGGGTGTGGCAGCAATAGTGATCTCGTCACGTTAGGTTGAGTTACGTTACGTTCGGTTAGGTAAGGTTATGTCATGCTCGGTCATGTCATCTCTGCCTTTTCTGCCATACACTGCTTTTCGGAGGATTTCTGCACTCGACTGCTCCACTATATTCTGCTTGGCACTAAGGAGGACAGCAATAGTCGCGGCAAGTTATGATGAGTTTGGCTACGTTCCATTAGGCTATGTTACGTTACGTTTGGTTATGGTGACTCCGACGTCCGTGTTATACACTATTGTACGGCTTGCTCCTCCAATCTACTGTGCCCTACTGTATTCAGCTTGGCTCAGTGGAGTCCGGCACCGGTGATCGCGGCACGATATGTTGTGTTTCCCTACGTTCGGTTAGGTTATGTTAGATCAGGTTATGCTAGGGTGTCTACGGCTTTTGTGCTACTGACTGCAATGCTGAGCATTTCTGCGCTACACTGTGCTCTGGTATACTCTTCTTGTCTCGGTGGTGGCGAGCAGTGGTGGTCTCGTCAAGTTGGGTTTAGCTATGTAACGCTTGCACATGTCACCTTTGGCTAGGTTAGGACAAGATACATTATCTTTTGTGCTGTGCACCGCAATTCGGTAGGCTTCTGCGATCTCATTTGCTATGACATGCTCTGCTTGGCTCTGCGGTGGCCAGGAGTAATAGGTCTTGTCATGTTAGGTTGAGTTAGGTTACATTTGTGTGTGTTACTTTTGGCTGGGTCCGGATAGGTTGCTTCGTCTTTTCTGATATGCACTGCTTTTTGGTGGATTTCTGTGATCTACTGTGCTCTACTACATTCTGCCATGCTCTTGGGAGGCCAGGAGCAGTGGTCTCGGCTCGCCATGTTGAGAAAGTGTACGCAAGGGTAGGCCTTGTTTGGACTGTTTGTGTTATGTTATCTTCGACTTATGAGCTATACACTGACATTCCGCGGACATCTGCACTCCACTATGCTCTAATATGTTCAGCTTGTACCTGGCAAAGACAGCAATAGCGGTATCGGCAGGTTATGCTGAGATAGGCTACGTTTGGTTATGTTAGGTTGTATCAGGTTATGTTAGTATATCTTTGACTTCTGTGCTTTACACCGCCGTATGGCGGATTTCTGCGCCCTACTGTGCTCTAAGCAATAATGGTCTCTGCACGTTAGGTGGAGTTATGTTACGTTTGGTTAGGTTAAGTTACGTTGCGTTTGGTCAGGATATCTCTGACTTTTGTGCTCTTCACTGTAATGGTGTCGAATTCTACGCTCTAATATGCTCGAGTATATTCTGCTTGGACCTGTGGAAGCCAGCAATAGTGGTCTCGGCACGTTATATTGGGTTAGGTTACGCTCGGATACACTAAGATTTGTTAGATAAGGACAGAATGTCTTCGACATATGTGATCAACACTGATGTCCTATGGACTTCTGTGCTCTACCATATTCTGCTTCTCTCTGGGGAAGCCAGGAATTGTGGCCGCGGCACGTTAGGTTTAGTTATTCCACGTTTGGTTAGGCTAGGTTAGGTTAAGTTAGGTTAGGATGGCTTTGAGCTTCGCGCTATGCACTGCTACTCGGTAGACGTCTGCGCTCTGTATTGCTCTACTAGCATCTGCTTGCCTCTCGGGAGGCCAGCAATGGTGGTCGTGACACGTTTGGTTCAGCTATGTTACGATCGACTAGGTAAGGTTTGGTTAAGTTTGGTCATGATCGCTCTGACTTTTGTGGTTTACACTGAAACTCGGTGGACTTCTGCGCTCTACATTGCTCTACTATACCCTGCTGGGCACTCGGTAGGCAAGCAACAGGGGTCACGGCACGTTATTTTGAGGTAGGATATGTTTTCCTACGTTATGCTAGCTTTTGTTATGTTTGAGTAGCATCGGCGTTTCGCTGCGCACTACGATTCTATGGATTTCCGCGCTCTACTTACCCCTAATACGCTCTGCTTGGCCGTGTCGATGCCAGCAATACTGACCGCTGCACGGTAGACAGAGTTAGATTACTTTTGGTTATGTTAAGGTTTGTTAGGTTCAGAGAGGGTTGGTTTGACTTTAGTGATATAGCCTGCTATTAGGCGGACTTCTGCGCCGTGCAGTGCTCTAATATTTTCATCCCCGTCCTGGGATGGACAGCAATAGCGGTCTCGGCACTTTATGCCGAGGCAGGTTACGTTCTGTTACGTTTTGTTAGCCTAAGTTTGGTCAGGATAGCTTTGCCTTT
>NW_016938901.1:0-1140 GCF_001483705.2 Eufriesea mexicana | reverse complement strand
TTATGCTACGTTTGGTTTTGTTAGGTTAGGTCTGGTTAGGATAGCATATCCTTGACATTGCGCCTTTCACTTCAACGCCGCAGATACCTGTAGTCCTCTGCCCTTTAGTAAATTCTGCTTGGCTCTGGAGAGGTCTGTAATAGCGGTCGGTGCACCTTTGGTCGTGTTATGTCACGTTTGGTCATGTTAGGTTAGGTTGGGCTTGGTCAGGTTGTCTTCGACTTTTGTGCTTTACACTGCAATGCGAGGGGTTTTTGCGCTCTACTGTCCTCTAGTCTATTGTCCTTGGCGCTGGGGAGGCCGGAAAATGTGCTCTCGTCTCGTTAGGTTTATTTAGTCTATGTTTGGTCATGTTATGTTAGGTCAAGTTAGGTCAGGATAACTATGTCATTTGTGCTATACGCTGCTCTTTGGAAGCCTTCTGCGACCCGCGGTGCTCTGATATGCTCTGCGGGGCTCTGTGGAGGCTGGTAATGGTGGTCTGGGCACGTTAGGCTGGGTTAGGCATCGTTTGGTTATGTTATATTAGTTTGTGTTAGCTCGGGATAGCTTTGACTTTCGCGGTATACGCAGTTGTACAGTAGATTTCAGCTCGCTGCCATACTCTGCCCGACCCCGTGATGGCCAGAAATAGTGGTCTCGTCACATTAGGTTGAGCTAGGTTACGTTTGGTTTCGTTACGATTGGTCAGGTTTGGAGTGCCTAGCCGCGACTTTTGCGTTATAAAGTGCTATTCGGCGGGTTTCTGAACTCTACTGTCCTCTACTATGTTGAGCTTGGCTCTGGAAGGGCTAGCAACTGTGGTATCGGCTCGTTACGATGTGTTAGGCTGCGTTACGTTAGGTTAGGTAAGGTCGTGTTTGGTTGGGTTATCTTTGTCTTTTGTCCTTTACACTGCAATGGAGCGGATTTCTGCGCTCTACTGTGCTCTAGTATATTCTGCTTGGTTCTGTGGAAGGCAGCAGCAATAGTCCAGGCACGGTATGTCGGGTAAGGTTGCGCTTGTCTATGTCACGTTTGGTTAGGTTAGGCTAGAATAGCTGTGCCTTTTGTACTACAAACTACCATTCGTTGGGTTTGTACAATGATCTAATATGCTTTGCTTTCATCTTGGGAAGTCAGAAATAGTGGCCGCCGCGG
>NW_016938900.1:352-2934 GCF_001483705.2 Eufriesea mexicana | reverse complement strand
TGTCAATAAAATTGAGTTTTCCAGCCAGAGTCTATAATAGCATTGCAATGGCTATAGCACGCCTCTAGAATCTTTCCTCCTTATATATGTAAGAATGTCAGCTTACCCCGATATTAGTTGAAAATGTCAATAATATTGTATTTTCCAGCCAGATTCCATAGCATTGCAACGGCTATAGCACGCCACTAGAACCATTCCTCCTTACATATGCAATGAAGTTAGGTCACCACGTTAGTAGTCGGAAACATCAATAAAATTGTATTTTCCAGCCAAATTCTGTAGCATTGCAACGGCTATAGCACGCCACTAGAATCATTCCTCCTTATTTCTGCAAGAAAGTTAGCCCACCGCGATATTAGTATAAATGTCAATAACATTGAATTTTCCAGCCAGGTTCTATAGCATCGCAATGACTATAGCAGGGCAGTAGAATCTTTCCTCCTTATATATGCAAGAAAGTTAGGTCGCCTCGATATTTGCCGAAGATGTCAATAAAATGCAATTTTCCAGCCAGATTCTGCAGCATTGCATTGGATATAGCACGCCAGTAGGATCCTTCCCCCTTATATATTCAAGAAAGGTAGGTCACCAGGATATTAATCGAAAATGTCAGCAAAGTTAAATTTTCCCGCCAGATTCTATAGCACTGCAATGTCTATATCACGCCAATAGGCTAATTCTTCCTTATCTATGCCAGAAAGTTAGCTCACCACGATATTAGTAGAAAATGGCAATAAAATTGAATTTTCCACCCTTATTCTGTAGCATTACAATGGCTACAGCACGCCAATAAAATATTTCATCCTTATATATGCAAGAAAGTTTTTTCACTACGATATTAGTCGAAAATAACAATGAAATTGAATTTTCCAGCAAGACTCTATAGCATCGCAATGACAATAACGCGCCAGTAGAATCTTTCCTCCTTACATATTCAAGAAAGTTATGTCACCACAATATAAGTCGAAAACGTCAATAAAATTGAATTTTCCAGCCAGATTCTATAGGATTGCAATGACTATATTACGCCAGTAGAATCCTTCCTCATTATTTATGCAGGAAAAATAGCTCACCACGTTAGTAGTCGAAAATCTCAATAAAATTCTATTATCCAGGCAGATTTTATAGTATTGCAATGGCTATAGCACGCCAATAGAATCTTTCCTTCTTATTTATGTAAGAAAGTTTGGTCATCACGATATTAGTCGAAAATGGCAACAAAATTGAATTTTCCAGCCAGATTCTATAGCATTGCAATGGCTACAGCACGCCAGTAGAATCATTCCTCCTTACATATGCAAGAAAGTATGGTCACCACGATATAAATAGAAAATGTCAATAAAATTGTATTTTCCAGCCAGATTCTATAGTATTGCAATGGCTATAGCACGTCAATAGAATCTTTCCTCCTTATTTATGAAAGAAAGTTCGCCCACCACGATGTTAGTCGAAAACGTCAATACAATTGAATTTTCCTGCCAGATTCTATACCTTTGCTATGGCTATAGCACGCCAACAGAATATTTCGTTCATATTTATACAAGAAAGTTAGGTGACCACGATGTTATTCAATATAGCAATAAAATTGATTTTCCAGCCAGATTCTGCAGCATCGCAATGACTATAGCACACCAATAGAATCTATCCTCCTTATATATGCAAGAAAGTTATGTCACCACGATATTAGTCGAAAAAGTCAATAAAATTGAATTTTCCAGGTAGATTCTACTGGATTGCGCTGAATATAGTACGCCAGTAGAATCATTCCTCCTTGCAAATGCAAGAAAGATAGGTCACCACGATGGTAGTCGATAATTTCAATAAAATTGAATTTTCCAGCCAGATTCTATAGCATTATCAAGGATGTAGCTTGCCAGTAGAATCTTTCCCCCTTATATAAGCAAGAAAGTCAGGTTACCACGATATTAGTCGAAAATGACAATAAAATTGAATTCTCCAGCCAGATTCTATAGCATTGCAACGGCTATAGCACGCCACTAGAATCTTTCCTCCTTACTTATGCGAGAAAGTTAGCCCATCACAATATTAGTCGAAAACGTCAATATGTCAATAAACATGAATTTTCGAGCCAGATTCTATAGGATTGCAGTGACTATAGTACGCCAGTAGAACCTTTAATCCTTCTATATGCAAGAAAGTAAGGTCACCACGATAGTAGTCGATAATGTCAATAAAATTGAATTTTCCAGCCAGAGTCTATAGGATAGCAACGACTATATTACGCCAGTAGAATCTCTCCTCATTATTTATGCGGAAAAGAAGCTCACCACGTTAGTAGTCGAAAATCTCAATTAAATTTTATTTTCCAGGAAGATTTTATAGTATTGCAATGGCTATAGCACGCCAATAGAATCTTTCCCACATATTTACGTAAGGAAGTTAGGTCATCACGATATTAGCCGAAAGTGTCAATAATATTGATTTTCCAGCCAGATTCTATAGCATTACCATGGCTGTAGCACGCCAGTAGAAGCTTTCCACCTTATATAAGCAAGAAAGTCAGGTTACCACGATATTAGACGAAAATGTCAATAAGATTGAATTTTCCAGCCAGATTCTAT
>NW_016938900.1:0-326 GCF_001483705.2 Eufriesea mexicana | reverse complement strand
CTAGAATCTTTCCTCCTTATTTCCGGGAGAAAGTTAGCCCACCACGATATTAGTCGAAAATGTCAATAAAATTGAATTTTCCAGGCAGATGCTATAGCATCCCAATGACTATAGCTCGCCAGTAGCATCTTTCCTTCTTTTATATCCAAGAAAGGTAGGTCACCAGGATATTAGTCGAAAATGTCAGTAAAATTGAATTTTCCAGCCAAATTCCATAGCATTGCAACGGCTATAGCACGCCACTAGAATCTTTCCCCCTTATCTATGCAAGAAAGATAGTCCACCACGATATTAGTCTAAAATGTCAATAAAATTGAATTTTCCAG
>NW_016938899.1:0-497 GCF_001483705.2 Eufriesea mexicana | reverse complement strand
TACATCCATTCCTCCATACAGCCGTACATCCGTCCAAACATACATCCATAAATTAATAAATCCCTTTATCCATAAATCCATCCATCCGTTCCGTACTTCCATCCAAGGTTAGGTCCATCCATCCATACATCCATTCATATATACATCGATACATCCATCCATCAATACACCCATACATCCATACATCCATACATCCACACAAATATACATCCGTACATCCATACATCCGTACGTCCGTCTATCCATACCTCAATCCACCCATACATATATCCATCCATACATCCATCATCCGATGAGCCCATCCACCCGTACTTTCATCCATACACCAATACATACATCCACACAAACATCCATACATACATTCATACATTCATACACTCATGCAGCCATACATTCATCCGTCCGCACATTCATCCATGCGCGCAGCTACAAATCCTCGCATCCATACATCCATACATAATAGCATCCTTACTGCCGTCCATCGATAATTCCATCCA
>NW_016938898.1:621-1294 GCF_001483705.2 Eufriesea mexicana | reverse complement strand
AATTTTCCAGTAAGATTCTTTGGCATTGCAATGGCAATAGCACGCCAATAGAATCCTTCCGTCCTTTTTACGCAAGAAAGATAGCTAACCACGATATTAGTCAAAAATGTAAATAAAATAGAATGTGTCAAGCACATTCCATATCATTGCAATGGCTATAGTACGCCAAAAGGACCCTTCCTTCTAACTTATTCAAGGAAGTTAGCTCACCTTGATATTAGTCGAAAAGGACATTATAATTGCACTTTCCAGCCAGATTCTACAGCATTGCAAAGGTTATAGCTTGCGAATATAACCTTTCATCCTTGTTTATGCGAGAAAGTTAGCTCACAACGATATTAGTCGGAAATGTCAATGAAATTGAATTTTCCATCCAGATTCGATAGCATTGCAATGGCAATAGCACGCCAATAGAATCTTTGCTCCTTATTTATGCATGAAGGATAACTCACCACGATATTGGTCGAAAATGTCATTCAAATTGAATGTTCCGGCCAGATTCTACAGCATTGCATTGGCCATAGCTCGCCAAAATGATCTTTCCTCCATACTTATGCAAGGAAGCTAGCCCACCATGATATAAGTCGAAAATGACAATAAAATTGAACATTCCAGCCCGAATCTGCAGCATTGCTATGGCTATAGCAGGCCAAAATGATCTTCCCTCCTTACT
>NW_016938898.1:280-515 GCF_001483705.2 Eufriesea mexicana | reverse complement strand
AGCAATAGCGCGCCAACAGAATCTTTCCTCCTGATTTATGGAAGAAAGTTAGCTCACCACCATATTAGTCGTAAATGTCAAAAAAATTCATTCTTCCAGGCAGATTCTTTGGCATTGCAATGCCAATAGCACGAAGATAGTATCTTTCCGCCTTATTTTCGCAAGAAAGGTAGCTCACCACGATATTAGTAGAAAATGTCGATAAAATAGAGACTGCCAGGCACATTCCATATCA
>NW_016938898.1:0-221 GCF_001483705.2 Eufriesea mexicana | reverse complement strand
GAACCTAGCTCACCACGATATAAGTCGAAAATATCAATAAAATTGAACTTTCCATCCAGATTCTGTACCATTGCAATGGCAAAGCACGCCAATAGAATCATTCCCCCTTATTTATGCAAGAAAGTAAGCTCACCGCGATAATAGTCGAAAACGTCAAGAAAATTGAATTTTCCGGCCAGATTCTGCAGCATTGCAATGGCTATAGCACTCCGAACGGATCT
>NW_016938897.1:0-667 GCF_001483705.2 Eufriesea mexicana | reverse complement strand
GCCTGGCTCTGCGGAGGCTAGCAATACAGGTCTCGTCACAGTAGGTGGAGATATGCCTCACTTTGTTATGTTACGTATGATCAGGATAGGATAGTATAGTCTAGACATCTGAGCTATACACTGCTATCCACCGATTTGTGCGCTCTACTGCGCTCTACAGTGCTCTAATCTTCTCTGTTTGCCTCTGGGTAGGCCAGGTCTCTGGGTAGGCCAGGAACAGCGGTCTCGGCACGATAGTGTGAGCTACGTTTCGTTTCGTTAGGGTAGTTTATGAATGCTTCCATAGGATTTCTTTAACTTTTGTGACTCACACTGACATTCTGTGGACTTTTGCGCTCCACATTGCTCCGCTATGCACTGCTCGTCTGTGGGGATGCGAGAAATAGTGTACGGGGTACGTTACTTTAAGATGGGTTATGCTTGGTTAGGTTAGGTTTGGCCAAGTATGGCTAGGATAGATCTGACTTTCTTGCTCTCCACTGTCATTCGGTGGGTTTCTGTGACCTACGGCGCTGTACTGTGTTCTGCATCGCTCTGGGCATGCCTGCTGCACTGGTCGCGGCGCGTTAGTTCCAGTTAGGTTGCGCTTTGTTTGATTATGTTAGGTTGAGGTTGGTAAGGGTTGCTTTGACTGTCGTGCTGTACACGTTATTCGGTGTATCTCTGT
>NW_016938896.1:0-238 GCF_001483705.2 Eufriesea mexicana | reverse complement strand
CAGGTTAGGTCAGTTCAGGTCAGGTCCGGTCAGGTCAGGCCAGGCCAGATCATGTCTGGTCAGCCCAGGTCATGTCAGGTCAGGTCGGATCAGATGATGTCAGTTCATGTCAGTTCAGGTCAGGACAGGTCAGGCAAGGTCAGGTCAAGTTAGATCAGGTCATGTCATGTCAGGGCAGGCCAGGTCAGGTCATGACAGGTCAGGCTTGGTCAGGTCAGGTCAGTCAGGTCAGGTCAGG
>NW_016938895.1:0-222 GCF_001483705.2 Eufriesea mexicana | reverse complement strand
TGTATAGCATAAAAATTATAGCTATCCTGTCCTAACCTAACAAAACGTAACATAACCGAACGTCTTCTATCTCATCATAACGTGCGGAGACCACTGTTACTGTCTAGCCCAGAGTGGAGTAGAGTGTATTGGAGCAATGTAGAGCGTAGAAACCCACCAAATATCTCTGCACAACACAAAGGTCAAAGCTATCCTATCCTACCCTATCCTAACTTAGTATTA
>NW_016938894.1:0-249 GCF_001483705.2 Eufriesea mexicana | reverse complement strand
ATCGCCTAACGCATTCAATCCAATAGCAAGTACCGCCATCTACTTGCCAGAGGATAAGTCTGTTCAAAATCTATAAGCTGCCACAGCTTGGCAATTAGTTCGCCTAACGCCTTCAATGCAATGGCAAGTGCAGCCATCTAGTTGCCAGAGAATAGGCCTATTCAAAATCTGTAACCTGATATAGCTTGGTGAATAGATCGCCTAACGCCTTCAATCCAATGGCAGGTACAGCCATCTACTTGCCAGAGA
>NW_016938893.1:0-1313 GCF_001483705.2 Eufriesea mexicana | reverse complement strand
ATAGCAAAACTTATCATGACCATACACAACCAAACGCAGCCTAACGTGCCGCGGCCAATTCTTGTGGCCCCCACATCTGCAAGCAGACGATATTAGATCACAACAAAGTGCAGAATTCCGCCGAATAGCAGTATATAGCACAAAAGTCAAAGCCATCCTAACCAAGCCATGCATAAACCAACATAGCCAAACGTAGAATAACTAAACCTAACGAGCCGAGACCTCCATTGCTGGCATTGGCGAAGCCCAGCAGAACATATTACTGCACAGTAGAGGACAGAAGTCCACCGAATAGCAGTGCATAGCACAAAAGCAGAAAGCATCCCAGCAAAACCTAACCTAACCATACATTACCAAGCGTAATGAAACTCAACCTACAGAGCCACGACAGCCACTCCTGGCCTCCGGTGGACGAGTAGAGTATAGGGGCGCTATGTAGTGCGCAAACATCCACCGAATAGCAGTGTATCGCACAAGAGTAAAAGCTATCCTTTCATAACCTAACCAAACGTAACATAGCCGGACGCAACGTAATTCAGAATAACGTGGCGAGGGCACAACAGCTGGCCACCGCGTAGCCAAGCAGAGTATACTAGAGCTCCGTAGATCGCACGTACGCACAGAATATCAGTGTACGGCAAGAAAGTCAGGGACTTCCTAACCAAACCTAACGTAACCTAACCTAACCAAGCGTTAACTAACCCAAGCTATTGTGCCACGACCGCTGTTGCCGGACTCCTCAGAGTCGAGTGGAGTATTGGGGTGCAACGGAGAGCGCAGGGGCACACCGAATAGTATCGTATGCCATAATAGTCAGAGATACCTTAACCAAACCTGACCAAAGTTAACCCAAACAGACGTAGGATATCTAAACCTGTCGAGCCGAGACTTCTACTTCTCGTTACCCCGGAGCCAAGCAGAACATATTAGAGCACGGTAGAGCTCAGGTTCTCACCGAATATCCGTGTACTGCGCAAAAGTCAAAGTCATTCTGACCGCACCTAACCCAACCTAACCTAACCAAACGTTACCTGACTCAAACCTTCGTGCCACGGCAGCCATTAATGGCCTCCCCAGGGCCGGGAAGATTATAGTGGAGCAAGGAGGATCGCAGGAATCAACCGTATTGCAGTGCATAGCACAAAATTCAAGGTTACCCTATTTTAACCTAGCCAAACTTATCAAAACCAAACGTAACTGAACACAACCTAGCATGCCTATACCACTATTGACGACCTCCCCGTCGACCGGCCGCACATATCAGAGGAGATTGGGGGCCGAAGTCAATAGAATGGCAGTGTATAGCAGAAAGG
>NW_016938892.1:0-617 GCF_001483705.2 Eufriesea mexicana | reverse complement strand
ATTTATGGATGTATGGATGTATGGATGTACTTATGTGTGAATGTACGAATGTATGGATGTACCGATGTATGGATGCTAGCATCTCTATACGTATGGATGTATGAATGGCTGGATGTACGAGTGGATGGTTGTATGGATGGATGGATGTATGGATGTATGTGTGGATGTATGTATGGGTGTATGTATGGTTGTATGGGTGTATGGATGTATGGACTTATGGATGTGTGGATGTATGAATGTATGGATGGATTGCTGTATGGATGGATAGATGTCTGGATCGATGGATGTATGGATGGGGGCTAGTATGGATGGATGTATGTATGGTACGACGGATGTATGGATGGGTGGATGTATGGATGGATTGATGTATGGATGGATGTATGTATGAATGAATGGTTGTGAGGATGGTAGGATGTATAGATGGATTGAGGTATGGATGGACGTATGTACGTATGTATGAATGTGTTTATGCATATATGTTCCGATGTATGGATTTATGGATATATGGTTGTGTGTATGAATGGATGTATGGATGGATGTATGTGTGAATGGATGGATATATGGATGTATGGATGTATTGATGTACAGGTGTCTGTATGCATGAATGTATGGTTGTA
>NW_016938891.1:0-692 GCF_001483705.2 Eufriesea mexicana | reverse complement strand
TTAAATTTTCCAGCCAGATTCCGGAGCATTGCAATGGAAATAGCACGACAATAGAATCTTTCCCACTTATTTATGCAAGAAATTTGCCTCACTACGATATTATACAAGAATGTCAATAAAATTGAATTTTCCAGTCAGTTTCTATAGCACTGCAACGGGTATAGCGCGGAAATAGAATCTCTCCTTCTTCTTTATGCAAAAAAGTTATCTCACCACGATAATAGAGGGAAATGTCAATAAAATTGATTTTTCCATACAGATTATATGTCATTGCAATGGCTACAGCACGCCAAAAGTATGTTTCCTCCTTATTTATGCAAGAATGTTAGCTCACCCCGATATTAGTCGAAACTGTCTATATAATTATATTTTGCATCCAGATACTATAGCACTGCAAGGGATACAGCACGCCAACGGAATTTTTCCTCCTTATTGTTCCTTATTGATGCAAGAAAGTTAGCTCACCACGATATTGGGAGAATATGTTAATTAAATTGGATTTTCCAGCCAGATTCTATAGCATTGCAATGGCTATAGGACGCCATCAGCTTCTTTCTTCCATATTTAGGCAAGAAAGTTAGCTCACACAGATATTAGAAGAAAATGTTAAGAAAATTGGATCTTCCATCCAGATTATATATCATTGCATTGGCTATAGCAGGCCAATAGAATCCTTCCTCCTTATTTATGTA
>NW_016938890.1:0-628 GCF_001483705.2 Eufriesea mexicana | reverse complement strand
TGGCTATAGCACGCCAATAGAATCCTTCCTCCATATTTAAGCAACAAAATTAGCTCACCACGGCATTAGTCGAAAATGTCAATAAAATTGAATTTTCCTCTCAGATTCTATATCACTGCAATGGTTACAGCCCGCCAATAGAATCTTTCCTCCTTATTTATGCAAGAAAATTAGCTCACCACGACATTAGTCGAAAATGGCAATGATATTGAATTTTGCTGCCATATTCGATACCATTGCAATGGCTATAGCATGCCAATAGAATCTTTCCTCCTTATTTATGCAAGAAAATTAGCTCACCACGACATTAGTCGAAAATGGCAATGATATTGAATTTTGCTGCCATATTCGATACCATTGCAATGGCTATAGCATGCCAATAGAATCTTTCCTCCTTATTTATGCAACAAAATCAGCGCACCACGATATTAGTCGAAAATGACAGTAAAATTGAATTTTCCAGTCAGATTCTATACCATTGCTATGGCTATAGCATGCCCATAGGATCTTTCCTCCTTATTAATGCAACAAAATTAGCTCACCACGATATTAGTCGAAAATGTTAAAAAAAATTGAATTTTCCAGTCAGATTCTATAGCATTGCAATGGCTATAGCATGCCAATAGAA
>NW_016938889.1:764-990 GCF_001483705.2 Eufriesea mexicana | reverse complement strand
TAGACCTATTCTCTGGCAAGTAGATGGCTCTACTTGCCATTGGATTGAAGGCGCTAAGCGATCTACTCAACAAGCTATAACAGGTTATAGGTTTTAAATAGACCTATTCTCTGGAAAGTAGATGACTGTACTAGCCATTGGATTGAAGGCGCTAGGCGACCAATTCACCACGCTATAACAGATTATAGATTTTGAATAGATCTATTCTGTGGCAAGTAGATGGCTG
>NW_016938889.1:0-234 GCF_001483705.2 Eufriesea mexicana | reverse complement strand
GATTTTGAATAGATCTATTCTGTGGCAAGTAGATGGCTGTACTTGCCATTGGATTGAAGGTGCTAGGCGTTCTATTCACCAAGCTATAACAGATTGTAGATTTTGGATAGACATATTCTCTGGCAAGTATATGGCTGTACTTGCCATTGGATTGAAGGCGTTGGGCGCTCCATTCGCCAAGCTAAAACAGATTATAGATTTTGATTAGACCAAATCTCTGGCAAGTTGATGGCT
>NW_016938888.1:0-968 GCF_001483705.2 Eufriesea mexicana | reverse complement strand
CTACAGGACAGCAATGGCTACAGCACACGAATAGAGTCTTTCCTCTTTATTTATGCACGAAAGATAGCTTACCACGATATTAGCCGAAAATGTGAATAAAATTGAATTTTCCTGGACAATTCTATAGCTTTGCAATGCCTATAGCACACCAATAGAATCTTTCCACCTTATTAGTGCAAGAAAGTTAGCTCACCACGATATTAGTCGAAAATGTCAACCAAATTGTATTTTCCAGCCACATTCTATACCATTGCAATGGCTATAGCACTCACAAATCATCTTTCCTCCTTACTTACGCACGGAAGTTAGCTCACCATGATATTAGTCGAAAATGTCAACAAAATTGTATTTTCCAGCCACATTCCATATAATTGCAATGGCTATATCACTCAAACAGCATCTTTCCTCCTTACTTAAGCAAGGAAGTTAGCTCACCACGATATTAGTCGAAAATGTCAACAAAATTGTATTTTCCAGCCACATTCTATACCATTGCAATGGCTATAGCACTTATAAAGCATGTTTTTTCCTTACTTATGCAAGGAAATTAGCTCACCATGATATTAGTCGATAATGTCAATAAAATTATATTTTCCATTATTGTATTTTCCAGACACATACTATACCATTGCAATGGCTATAGTACTCGAAAAGCACGTTTCCTCCTTACTTATGCAAGGAAATTAGCTCACCACGAAATTAGTCGAAAATGTCAATAAAATTGAATTTTCCAGCAACATTCTGTAGCACTGCAATGCATATAGCACGCCAACAGATTCTTTTCTCCTTACTTATGCAAGAAGGATAGCTCTCAACGATATTAGTCGAAAATGTCAATAAAATTGTAATTGCCATACAAATTCTATACCATTGCGATGGCTATAGCACGCCAAAAACCTGTTTCGTCGTTACCTATGCAAGGAAGTTAGCTCACAACGATATTAGTCGAAAATGTCAGTAAAATTGAA
>NW_016938887.1:0-323 GCF_001483705.2 Eufriesea mexicana | reverse complement strand
TTAGGTTAGTTTCGGTTTGGTCACGATGGCATTGACTTTTGTGCTTTACACTGCAGTGCGGCGGATTTCTGCGCTCTACTGTGCTCTAGTATGTCCTCCTTTGCTCTGGTGGGAGCAGCAATAGCTGTTACGGCACGTTAGGTTGAAGAAGGCTATCTTTGCTGTGTTCCCTTCGTGCGGGTTAGTCTTAGGTAGGTTTGGCATTTATGATATACACTGCTATTCTGTGGATTTCTGCGTTTTACTCTCCACAAGTGTGCTCTGCTTGGCTCTGGGCATTCCGGCAGTCGCAGTTGCGGCACGCTATGTTGAGTTAGGCTACG
>NW_016938886.1:0-501 GCF_001483705.2 Eufriesea mexicana | reverse complement strand
TGGTTGGACGGATATGCGGATGGATGGATTTATGGATGTATGTATGTATGGATGTGTGCATATGTGGATGTATGGATGTATGGATGCGTCGATGTATGGATGTATGTTCGTATGGAAGTTCGAATGTATGGAAGTTCGAATGTATGGGTGTACGGATGTATGGATGTATGGATATATATATTTATGGATGTATGAGAGGATGGATGTATGAATGGATGGATGTATGGATGTATGGATGTATGAATGTATGTATGGACGTATGTATGTTTGGATGGATGTATGGATGGATGGATTTTTGGATGTGTGGATATATGTATGTATGGATGGATGGATGGATGGATGGACAGATGTATGGGTCGATGGATGTATGGATGGGCCCTTGTATGGATGGGCCCTTGTATGGATGGGTGGATGTATGGGTGGATGGATGTATGGCATGATGGATGTATGGGTGGATGTATGTATGTATGAATGGTTGTATCGATGAAAGGATGTATGGAT
>NW_016938885.1:0-865 GCF_001483705.2 Eufriesea mexicana | reverse complement strand
CTGAAGATACCCTGACATAGCCTGACCTAATCTCACCTAACCAAATGAAGCGTAACTCAAAAGGCGTGCCACCTAGCCTGACCTAATCTCACCTAACCAAATGAAGCGTAACTCAAAAGGCGTGCCACGACCACAGCTGCCGGATTCCACACAGCCAAGTAGAAGGCAGCAGAGCACAGTAGATCACAGGAACCCGCCGGATAATGGCGTACAGCACGAAAGTCGAAGCCACACTAACCAAACAGAATATAACATGACATAATCAACGTAGCCTAACCGATCATAACGTGCCGCGACTATTGCTGTCCTCCCCAGAGCCAAGCAGAATATAGTAGAGGACTGCTGATTGCAGAAATCCATCGAATATAATTGTATACTTAAGTGTATAGCAGGAAAGTCAAAGGTAACCTGACCGAGCTTGATATAACCTAATATAACCAAATGTAACATAACTCAACCTAACTTGCCGAGTCCAATAACGATGTCCTCGCCACAGCCAAGCAGGAAATATTTGGACACAGTAGGGCGCAGTTATCCGCGGATGGCAATGTATAGCACAAATGACCAAACCATTCTATCCTAATCTCACCAAAGGTAACATAACCAAACGTATCCCTACTGAACTTAGCATGACGAGACAACTATTGCGGGCGTCCACAAGGCAAGCAGAATGCACTAGAGTACATTAGTGCGCAGAAACCCTCCGCACTACTGTGAAGAGCACAGATGTGGAAGATATCCTAACATAATGTGACATACCATAACAGAACCAAACGTAACATGACTCAACCTAACCTTCCAAGATCACTATTGTTGCCCCCCTACCCTGAGCCAAGCAGAAAATATTAGAACACAGTAGAGCTCA
>NW_016938884.1:0-704 GCF_001483705.2 Eufriesea mexicana | reverse complement strand
TGAGCTAACCTTCTTGTATAAATATGGAAGGAATATTCTATTGGCGTGCTGTAGCCGTACCAATGGTATAGAATCTGCCTGGAACGCTCGATTTTACAGTCATTTTCGACTAATATCGTGGTGAGCTACATTTGCTGCATAAATGATGAGGAAGGAATCTATTTGCGTGCATTAGCCATTGCAATTGTATAGATTCTGGATGGAAGATTCAATTTTATTGACATTTTCAACTAATATCGTGGTGGGCTAACACTCCTGCATAAATAAGGAGGAAAGATAGTATTTTCGAGCTATAGCGATTGCAATGCAACCCACACTGGCTGGAAAATGCAATTTTATTGACATTTTCGTCTAATATCGTGGTGAACTTTCTAGGATAAATAAGCAGGAACTATACTATTTGCGTTATATAGCCATTGAAATGCTGTAGAATCTGGCTGGAAAATTCAATTTTATGGACATTTTCGACTTATCCCGTGGCGAACAAACTTTCTTGAATAAATAAGGAGGAAAGGTTCTATTGGCGAGATATAGCCATTGCAATGCTACTCATTATGGCAGGAAAATTCAATTTTATTGCCATTATTTCTCAATATCGTGTTGAGCTAACTTTGTTGTACAAATATGGACGAATCATCCTCTTGGCGTGCTATAGCCATAGCGAAGGTATGGAATCAGGCTGCAAAATTCGATTTTATTGGCAT
>NW_016938883.1:0-526 GCF_001483705.2 Eufriesea mexicana | reverse complement strand
AGTAGAATAAAGCCTCCTCTATCAGAATCAGTACTACTTATCCGAATCTGATAACGCGTTTTCAAAAACAGTGCCGGAAGTGCGATCGTATGTGACACGTTAGTGCGCAGTTTCCCGTCGGTCCTTAGCTTGACGAAATGGGGCATGCTGATTAGAATTTTTCCATTCATCCCAGTAGAATAAAGCCTCCTCTATCAGAATCAGTACTACTTATCCGAATCTGATAACGCGTTTTCAAAAACAGTGCCGGAAGTGCGATCGTATGTGACACGTTAGTGCGCAGTTTCCCGTCGGTCCTTAGCTTGACGAAATGGGGCATGCTGATTAGAATTTTTCCATTCATCCCAGTAGAATAAAGCCTCCTCTATCAGAATCAGTACTACTTATCCGAATCTGATAACGCGTTTTCGAAAAATAGTGCCGGATGTGCGATCTTATGTGACTGGTTGCTGCGCAGTTTCCTGTCGGCCCTTAGCTTGACGAAATAGGGCTTGCTGATAAGAATTTTTCTATTCATCCCAGTAGA
>NW_016938882.1:0-555 GCF_001483705.2 Eufriesea mexicana | reverse complement strand
TATCATAACCACGCTTAGACTGAATAAACCTAATGTTGTGAGCCCACTATTACTGGCCTTCCCTTCGCCATGTAGTACATGTCTGAGGGTAGAGCGCTGTTATCCATAGGATCGCAGGGTAAAGCAGAAAAGTCGAAGCGGCCCATACTTGACCCAAACAGATATAACTGAAGCAAACGTGAACTAACTCAAACAAACGAATCGCGACCACTGCATCTGGGCTCCGCAGAGCAAATCATAACATACAAGATCACAGTAGAGCGCAGGAATCCACATGGTGGAAGTGTATATCGCAAAAGTTATAGCTATCCTAGCCTAACCCAAGCAAGCGTAGCCAAACCAAACGTCGCCTAACTCAACATAGCGTGCCGAGACCACCATTGCCGGCATCCACTGAGTCGAGCAGAGTATAGGACAGTTATGTAGAGCGCTGAAATACCGCGAATAGCAGCCTATAGCGCAGAATTCGACTCTACCCTATCATGACCATTACAAACATAATAAAACGGACGTAACCTATCTTAACCTAACGTACAGGGACCACTATTGCAGACC
>NW_016938881.1:0-676 GCF_001483705.2 Eufriesea mexicana | reverse complement strand
CTAACATAAAAAAAACAAACGTAACCTAGCTTAACCTAACATGCAGCGGCCACCATTTCTGGCGTCGCCAGAGCAAAGTGGAACATATTTGGGCAAACTAGAGCGTAGAAACTCGCTTAGTAGCGCGCGGCACAAAAGTCAAAGTTACCATATCCTCGCTTAACCAATCGTAACACCGCCAAACGTAACCAAGCTCAACCTAACGCGCCGCCACCATTACCGGTGCCCTCCCCAGTGCCAAGCTGTACATATTGGGGGAGAGTAAAGGGTAGAGGTCCATAGAATCGCAGTGCACAGCACAAGGGTCGTAGCTACCCTTCTCCAATGTAACCAAACGTAACACAACCGAACGTAGCTTAACTTAACCTATGCCGGTACCAGTACAGCATGAATCCACAAAGCCAAGCAGAATATACTAGTGCACATTGCAACGCAGGAATCTACCGGACAACAGTGTATACCATATAAGCCAGAGCTATCCAAACATAACCCAGAATAACGTAAACTAACCAAACGTAGCCTAATACAATCTAACCAGACGAGACCACTATTACTACCCCCCAGATTCGAGCAGAGTACAGTAGAGCCATGTAGAGCGTAGAAATCCACCGACATGCAGCCTACAGCACAAAAGTCAACTGTAACCTATCCCAACCTATCCAAACGTAATATAAGC
>NW_016938880.1:0-510 GCF_001483705.2 Eufriesea mexicana | reverse complement strand
TGAAAAGTTCAATACTATTGAAAGTTTCGACTATTATCGTTGTGAGCTATCTTTCTTGCCTAAGTAAGCGGGGTAGACTCTATTCACGTGCTATAGACATTGTAATGCAGTAGAACCTGGCTGGAATGTTCTATTTTATTGACATTTTCGACTAATATCGTGGTGAGCCAACTTCCTTGCCTAAATAAGGAGGAAGCATTCCATTGGCGTGCCACAGGCACTGCAATGCTATAGTATCGTCCTGGAGAATTCAATTTTATTGTCATTTTCTATTAATATCGTGGTGAGCAAACTTCCGTCCCGAATTAAGGGGGAAAGATCCTTCTGGGGTGATATAGCCATTGCAATGCAGTAGAATCTGGCTGGAGATTCAATTTTATTGACATTTCTGACTAATATCATGGAGAGCTAATTATCTTGCATAAATAAGGACGAAAGTATCTATTCGCGTACTATAGCCATTGCAATGCACTGGAATCTGGCTGGAGAGTTCAGTTTTATTGACAGTTT
>NW_016938879.1:0-1058 GCF_001483705.2 Eufriesea mexicana | reverse complement strand
GTGCTATAGGCATTGCAAAGCTATAGAATCTTCCTAGAAAATTCAATTTTATTGACATTCTCGTCTAATATCGTGGTGAGCTAGCTTTATTGCATAAATAAGGAGGAAAGATTCTATTGACGTGCTGTAGCCGTCGCATTGCCATAGTGTCTGGCTGGAAGATTCAATTTGATTGACATTTACGACTAATATCGCGGTAAGCTGACTTTCTTGCATAATTAAGAAGAAGAGGTTCTGTTGGCGTGATATAGGCATTGCAATGCTACAGAATCTTGCTGGAAAGTTCAATTTCATTCACATTTCCGGCTAATATAGCGGTGAGCTAGTTTTCTTGCATAAATAATGAGTACAGATGCTTTTTAAGTGATATAGCCATTGCAATGGTATAGAATGTGGCTGGAAAATACAATGTTGTTGACATTTTCGACTAATATCGTGGTGAGCTAACTTCCTTGCAGACGTAAGGGGGAAAGATACTTTTGGCGTGCAATAGGCATTGCAAAGCTATAGAATCTTCCTAGACAATTCAATTTTATTGACATTCTCGACTAATATCGTGGTGAGCTAACTTTATTGCATAAATAAGGAGGAAAGATTCTGTAGACGTGCTATAGCCGTCGTAATGCTATAGAGTATGGCTGGAAAGTTCAGATTTGTTGACATTTTCGACTAATATCGTGGTGAGTTAGCTTGCTTGCATAAATAAGGATGAAAGATTCTGTTGGCGTGCTATAGGCGTTGCAATGCTCTAGAATCTGGAAGGAAAATTCAATTTTATTGACATTTTAGACTAATATCGTGGTGAGCGAACTTCCTTGCGTAAGTGGAGGAAAGATACTTTTTGAGTGCTATAGAAATTGCATTGATATAGAATGAGGCTGAAAATACAATTTTGTTGACATTTTCGACTAATATCGTGGTGAGCTAACTTACATGCATAAACAAGGAGGAAAGATCCTATTGGCGAGCTGTAGCCATTGCAATGCTATAGAATATGACTGGAAAGTTCAATTTTGTTGACATTTTCGACTAATATCGTGGTGAGCTAACTTCCTTGC
>NW_016938878.1:581-1287 GCF_001483705.2 Eufriesea mexicana | reverse complement strand
CTAATATCGTGGTGAGCTAACTTTCATGCATAAACAACGAGGAAAGGTTCTATTGGCGAGCTGTAGCCATTGCAACGCTTTAGAATGTGACTGGAAAATACAATTTTGTTGACATTTTCGACTAATATCGTGGTGAGCTATTTTCCTTGCGTAAGTGAGGAGGAAAGATGCTTTTTGTGTGTTATAGATATTGCAATGATGTAGAATGTGGCTGGAAAATACAATTTTGTTGTCATTTTCAACTAATATCGTTGTGAGCTAACTTCCTTGCGTTAGTAATGTGGAAAGATGCCTTTTGAGTGGTATAGCCATTGCAATGGTATAGAATGTGGCTGGAAATTACCATTTAGTTGACATTTTCGACTAATATCATGGTGTGCTAGCTTCCTTGCGTAAGTAAGGAGGAAACATTCTGTTGGCGTGCTCTAGTCATTGCAAGGCTATAGAGTCTGGAAGGGAAATTCAAATTTATTGTCATTTTCAGCTAATATAATGGTGAGCTATCTTCCTTTCATAAACAAGGAGGAAGGATTCCATTGGCGTGCTATATCCATTGCAAAGCTGTAGAATCTGGCTGGAAAATCCAATTTTATTGAAATTTTCGGCTAATATCGCTGTGAGGTAACTTTCATGCATAAATAAGGAGGAAAGGTCCTCTTGGCGTGCTATAGGCATTGCAAAGCTGTAGAATCTGGCTGGAAAATTC
>NW_016938878.1:0-383 GCF_001483705.2 Eufriesea mexicana | reverse complement strand
GGAGGAAAGATGCTTTTTCAGTGCTATAGCCATTGCAATGATATTGATTGTGGCTGGAAAACACAATTTTATTGACATTATCGACTAATATCGTGGTGAGCTAACTTTCGTGCACTAATAAGAAGGAAAGGTTCTATTGGCGTGCTGTAGGCATCGCAAATCTATAGAATCTTCCTGTAAAGTTCAATTTTATTGACATTTTCGACTAATATCATGGTGGGCCAACTGTATTGTATAAATACGAAGGAAAGATTCAATTGACATGCTATAGCCATCGCAATGATGTAGAATGTGGCTGGAAAATACAATTTTGCTGACATTTTCGACAAATGTCGTGGTGAGCTAACTTTCTTGCACTAATAAGGAGGAAAGGTTCAATTGGT
>NW_016938877.1:0-878 GCF_001483705.2 Eufriesea mexicana | reverse complement strand
AACCAGATTCTATAGCATTGCAATTGCTATGGCGCTCCAATAGAATCTTTCCTCCTTATTTATTCAAGGAAGTTAGCTCACGACGATATTAGTCGAAAATGTCAATAAAATTGAATTTTCCAGGCAGATTATATAGCATTGCAATAGCTACAGCACGCCTGTAGAATCTTTCCTCCTTATATATTCAAGAAATCAAGGTCACCACGATATTAGTAAAAAATGTCAATAAAATTGAATTTTCCTGCCAGACTCTATAGCATTGCAATGGTTATAGCCCGCCAAAAGTGTCTTTCCTACTCATTTATACATGAAAGTCAGCTCACCTTGATATTAGTCGAAAATGTTCATGAAATCGTGTTTTCCAGTCAGATTCTATACCTCTTGCTATTGGCTACAGCACGCCAATAGAATATTACGTCCATATTTATACAAGAAGGTTAGCTGACCACGATGTTAGTAGAGAATGTCAATAAAATTGAATTTTCCAGTCAGATTCTATGGCATTGCAATTGCTAAGGCGCGCCAATAGAATCTTTCCTCCTTATTGAAGCAGGAAAGCTAGCTCACCACGATACTAGTCGAAAATGTCATTATCAATGAATTTTACTGACGGATTCTATAGCATTGCAATGGCTATAGCACGCCCGTAGAATCTTTCCTCCTCATATATGCAAGAAGGATATGCCACCACGATATTAGTCGAAAATGTCAATAAAATTGAATTTTCCACACAGATTCTATAGCATTGTAACGGCCGTAGCGCGCCAATAGAATATTCCATACTTATTTATGCAATACGGATATTTCATCATGATATTAGTCTAAAATGTCAATAAAAATGAATTTTCCACCCGGATTACGTAACATTGCAATGGCTA
>NW_016938876.1:0-653 GCF_001483705.2 Eufriesea mexicana | reverse complement strand
ATCCATACACCCTTCCATCCATACATGCATACATCCATTCACAACTCCACCCAAACATCCATATGTACTCCCATGCATTCACCCATACATACATACGTCCTTCCATACGTCCATGCATTCATAAGTACATGTATCCATACATCCATACATCCATACATACATACATCCATACAATCATAGATCCATCCATCCATACATCCATACATACACCCATCCATCCATCCTCATAACCAACCATGCATCCATCCATCCGTACGTATACGCATCGATACGTCCATCCATCCATACATCCAACCATCTATATATCCATTCGTTCACACATCCATCAAACCACACATAGTACATCCATCAAACCACACATAGATCCATCCATCTTTACATACTTACATGTATCCATACATACACCCATACATACAACCATACATACAACCACACAATCATCCAAACATCCATCCGTAAATGCCTACATCCATACATGCATACATCCTTACATACATACATCGTTCCATCGATGCATCCATCCGCACCTCCACTCATCCACACATGCATCCACCCAAACATACATCCATCCATATATCCATCCATCCATACATACATCCATCCATCCATACATCCACCCATACATAAATATATCCATCCATACAACCATCCAT
>NW_016938875.1:0-888 GCF_001483705.2 Eufriesea mexicana | reverse complement strand
CTTTGCTCTGGGAAGGCGAGGAGCAGTGGGCGTGGCTCGATAGGCTTCGTTACGTTACGCTTGCTTAGGTTACGTTAGCACTGGTTAGGTTTGGATAGCTTTGACTTTTCTGCTATTCACAGACATTGTATTGACTTCAGCGCCCCAATCATCTGAAATATGATCTGCTTGGCAACGGGGAGGCCAGCAGCAGTGGTCTAGGCAAGTTGCGTTTTGATAGATAGACGTTTAGTTATGTTACGCTTGGTTAGGACAGGATAGGATAACTTTGAATTTAGTGGAATACACTGCTATTCGGGGGATTTCTGCGCTCCCTGTTGCTCTACTATTCTCCACTCGACCCTGGGGGGCCAGCAATGGAGGTCGTGGCACGATAGGTTTTTATAGTCTACATCTGGTCATGTCATGTCAGCTTGGGTTTGGTTAGGATTGCGTTGACCTTTGTTCTATACACTGTTATTCGATGGATTTCTGTGCCCTACTGTGCTCTAATATCCACTATTTTGATCTGGTGTGGCCAGCAATAGAGGCCTCAGTCTGTTAAGTTTAGTCTCTCTACGCTCGGTTTGGTTAGGTGGGCTGGTTCGGTTAGGATGGCTCTGTCTTTTGTGCTATACACTGATATTCGGTTGATATGCTCCGCCCGAATCTCTTGACGCCAGCAGTAGTGGCCGTGGCACTTTAGGCCGGGTAACGTTACGTTCGGTAAGGTTAGGTTTGGCTCGGTTTGCCTAGGATAGCCTCCACTTTCGTGCTCTACACTATCGTTCCGTACATTCCAGCCATCTACCGTGCTCTACTCTAATCTGCTAGACCCCTGGGAGTCCAACAATAGTCGTCGCTGCACGTTACGTCGAGTTTGGCTACGTTAGGTTATGTTACGTTCGT
>NW_016938874.1:8525-12034 GCF_001483705.2 Eufriesea mexicana | reverse complement strand
TAATATGTTCAGCTTGGCTCTGGGAAATACAGCAACAGTGGCACCGGCACATTTTGTTGAGTTAGGCTACGTTCGGATGGGTTGGGTTATTTCAGGTTAGGTTAGGATAACTTTCACTTCTGTTCTGCACACTGTAAAGCCGTGGGCTTCTGCGCTCTACTGCTCTCTGGTATATTCTGATTGGCTTTGTGGAGTCTATAAGAGGAGTCAATAATAGTCTAGGCACATTAGGTCGAGATAGGATTCGTTTGGTTATGTTATGTTAGCTTTGGTTAGGCTTGGATAGCTTCGACTTTTCTGCTATACACTGCGGTTTTATGGATTTCTGCGCTCTACTCTCCCCTAATATGCTCCACTTGACACTGTGGAGGCCAGCAATACTGGTCGCGGCACGTTAGGGTGAGTTAGATTACGTTTTGTTAGGCCCGATTGTGTTAGGTTTGGATATGATGGCTCCGACCTTTGCGCTATGCACTGCTACTGGGTGGATTTCTGCGCTCTGCTGTGCTCTAGAATATTCTGCTTGACACTGTATGGGCCAGAAGTAGCTGTCTCGGCTCGTTAAGTTTAGTTAGTCCACGTTTGGTTAGGTTAGGTTTAGTCATGTTAGGGTAGGGCATATATTACTTTTGTGCTATACGCTGCTATTTGGTGGCTCTCTGTGCTCTACCGTGCTCTAGTATACACGGCTTGACTCTGGGGATTCCTGCAATAGTGGCCTCGGCATATTGCGTTAAGTTAGGATACGTTTGATTATACTACGTTTGGATGGGTTAGGATAAGATAGCTTTGACTTTTGTGCTGTACACTGCTATTCGGTGGATTTATACGATCTAAATTTCTTTACCATACTCTGCTCGAATCTGGGGTGGCCATTAATGGTGGCATTGGCAAATTATGTTGCGTTAGGCTACGTTTGGGTGGAACATGTTTGTCTATGTTAGATTTGGATAGTCATGTCCTTCGTGGTATACACTGGCACTCGCTGGTTTCTGAGCGCTAATGCGTTCGAGTGTATTCTGATTGGGCCTGGGGTGTCCAGCAGTAGTGGTCGCGGCTCGTTATGTTGAGCTAGGCTACGTTTGGATAGGTAACGTTCGTTTGGGTTAGGTTTGAATAGCTTCGACTTTTCTGCTATACACTGCGATTCTAGGGATATCTGCGCTCTACTCTCCTCTAATATATTCCACTTGGCTTTGGGGAGGCCAGAAGTAGTGGTTGCGTCACGTTAGGTTGATTTAGGTCACGTATGGTTACGTTACGATTGGCTAGGCCAGGGGATGCTAGCTGTGACTTTTATGCTATACGCTGCTATTCGGCGTATTTTTGCGCTCTACTGTACTCTAGTATGGTCTGCTTGGCTCTGGGGAGGCCAGCGATAATGGTAGTGGCACGTTAGGTTGAGCTTCGTTACGTGTGGCAGTTAGGTTGGTTAGGTTGTGATAGGGTACAATTGACTTTTGTGCTACATACTGCTTTTCGGTGTATTTCTCCGCTCCACTGTGCTCTAACATGCTCTGCCTTTCTCTGGGAGGCCAGAAACAGTGGCTGCGGCCCGGTATGTTGTGTCATATTACGTTTCGTTAGGTTGGATTTGGTTAGGTTAGGACGGGATAGCTGTAACCTTTGTGCTGTACCCTGCTATTAGGTGGATTTCTGAACTCTGCTGCGCTCTAATGTCCTCTGCTTGGCTTTGGGGAGGGCAGCAGTAGCGGTCTCGGCTGTTACTTTGAGAAAGGTTACGTTCGGCTATGTCACGATTGGTTAAGTTAGGAAAGGACACCTTTAACTTTTGCGCCTTACACTGCTATTCGCTCGGCTTCTGCGCTCTACTGTGCCCTAATATATTCTGCTTGTCTGTGGGGAGGCCAGCAATAATGTTCGTGGCACGTGTGTATGATTTAGTTTCCGTTCGCTTTGGCTAGGTTAGGAAAAGTTTGGTCAAGATGGCTTTGACTTTTGCGCTCTACACTGCTATCCTGCGCATTCCAGCGCACTACTGAGCTAGAGTAAATTCTGCTTGGCTAACCGGAGGCCAGCTGTAGTGGTCTGGGCACGTCAGTCTGAGTTACGTTGCGTACGGTTATGCTACGTTTGGTCAGGTTAGGAGTGGATAGTTTTGACTTTTGTGCTGTACACAGCTATTCGGTTGATTTCTGCATCCCACTGTGCTCTAATATGTTCTGCGTTGCTCTGTCGATGCCGGCAATAGAGGTCCTGGCTCGTCAGGTTTTGTAATCCTACGTTTGGTTAGGTTGGGTTAGCCTTGGTTTGGTTAGGGTGTCTTTGACTTTTGTGCCATAAAATGCATTTCGGTGGATTTCTCCGGTCTACTGTGATCTAATATTTCGTGCTCGTCGATGGGGAGGCCAGAAATAATGGCCGCGGCACATTCAGTGGGGTTTGGTTACGTTTGGTAATGCTACTATTGGTTATGTTAGGACAGGATAGCTATTACCTTCGTGCTATACGCCGCTCTTTGGTGGCCTTCAGCGCTCTACTGTGCTCAGGTATACTCTGGTTGGCTCAGGGGGGTCAGCAATTGTGGTCTCGGCACGATAGGTAGGTCTCCGCTTCGTTAGGCTATGGTATGTTAGTTTGGGTTAGGTTTGGATGTCATTGACTTTTTTGTTGTACACTGCGGTTCCATGGATTTCTGCGCCCTGCTCCCGTCTAATATGCCCTGCTTTGCTCCGGATCGGCCAGAAATAGTGGCAACGGCACGTTATGTTTAGTTAGGTTACGTTTTTCTGAGTTAGGTTTGGATAGCTTTGACATTTCTGCTATGCACTGCCATTCTATACACTTCTGCGCTCCACTCTTCTCTAATATCTTCTACTTGGCGATGGGGAGGCCAGCAGCAGTGTGCTTGGCACGTTAAGTTCTGTTTGGTTACGTTTGGTTATGCTACGCTTGGTTAGGTTAGGAAAGGATAATTTTGACTTTTGTTCTATACACTGCTATTCGGAGGTTTTCTGCGCTCTTCGTTGCTCTGCTATAATTTGCTCGACTCTGCTGAGGCCAGTAATAGTTGTCTCGGCGCATCAGGTTGAACTAGGATACCTTCCGTTAGGCTCTGTTAGTCTGGGTTAGGTTTGGATAGCTTTGGCTTACGTGGTATACACTGTTGTTCGATTGATTCCTGCGCTCCACTGTGCTGTAGTATATGCTGCTTGCGTCTGGGAGGTAGGCAATGGTGGCCTCGGCACGTTAGGTTGGGTTATGCTACGTACGGTTATGTTACGTTCTGTTATGTTAGGAGAGGGTAGCTTTGACTTTTGTGCTGCACACTGCTATCCGGTGGATTTCTGCGCTCCACAATTCCCTATTATACTCTGCTCGATTCTCGGGAGGCCAGCAATAATATTCGTGGCACGCTAGGTTGTGTTATGTTACATATGGTTTTGTTAGGAGAGGATATGTTTGGTCAGGATCGCTTTGACTTTCGCGCTATTCACTGCCATTCACTGGATTCCTGCCCTTCACTATGCTTTACTCCACACTGCTGA
>NW_016938874.1:0-2097 GCF_001483705.2 Eufriesea mexicana | reverse complement strand
GCTCTGGGGAGGCCAGCGATAGTGATATCTGCACGTCAGGTTGAGCTTGGCTAAGTTTGGTAGTGTTAGGATCGGTTAAGTTAGGACAGGGAACCTTTGACTAGTGTGCTACATACTGCTTTCCGGTGGATTTCTCCTATCTACTGAGCTCTAACATGCTCTGCTTCGCTCTGGGGAGGCCAGAAATAGTGGCCGCGGCATGTTAGGTTGTGTTAGGTTTCGTTTGTGTAGTCTTTGCTAGCATGGGTTAGGTTTGTATAGCTTTGATTTTTCTGCGATGCACTGAGATTCTATGGATTCCTGTGCCCTGATCTTCTCTAATATGTTCTGCATGGCGCTGTGGTAGCCAGCAATAGTGGTCTCGGCACGTTAGGTTGAGCTGTGATGCGTTCGGTTAGGCTATGTTAGTTTGGGTTATGTCTAGATAGCTCTGTCCTTGGTGTTATACACTGTTATTCGGTGGAATTCCGCGCTCTACTGTACTCTAGTATGGTCTGCTTGGCTCTGGGGAGGCCAGCAATAATGGTAGTGGCACGTTAGGTTGAGCTTCGTTACGTATGGCAGTTAGGTTGGTTAGGTTGTGATAGGGTACACTTGACTTTTGTGCTACATACTGCTTTTCGGTGGATTTCTCCGCTCTACTGCGCTTTAATATGCTTTGCTTTGCCCTGGGGCGCCAGATATAGTGGCCGCGGCATGTTAGTTTGCGTTAGGCTACGTTTGGCTTGGGTAACGCCAGTATTGCTTCGACCTTTCTGCTGTACACTGCGATTCTATGAATTTCTGCGCCATACTCTCCTCTAATATGTTCTGCATGGCCCTGGGAAGACCAGAAATTGGGGTCGCGGCACGTTAGAGTTACATTACGTTGGGTTGGGATAGGTTACGCTGGGTTAAGCTGGGATAGCCATGACTTCTGTGCTACACACTGCAATTCTACGGGCTTCTGTGCCCTACTTTGCGCTATCACTACCGGCTTGTCTCAGGAGATGTCAGGAATGGTCATAGCGGCACGATAGATTGAGCTATGTTACGTTTGGCTAGGTAAGTTTCGGTTAGGTTCGGATAGGACAGCTTTGACTATTGTGCTATACACAGCTATTCGGCCCATACTTACGCTCTGCATTTCTCTACTAGAATCTTCTTGTCCCTGGGAAGGCCAGCAATAGCGGTCGTGGCACGTTTGGTTGAGTTATGTTACGTTCGATTAGGTTATGTTAGGTTAAGCCTGTTTTGGACGGCTATGACACTTGTGCTATACACTGCTATTCTGGGGATTTCTGGGCTCCACTGTGCTCTAGTATATTCTGCTTGGCTATAGGGAGTCCATCAGTATTGGTCACGGCAAGGTTGCTTGAGCTATGTAGCGCTTTGTTACGTCACGTTTGGATATGTTGGGATATTATAGAGTTGACTTTTGTGCTATAGACTGATATTCGGTGGATTTATCCGCTCTGCATTGCTCTACCAAACTCTGCTCGACTCTGGGGATGCCAGTGATAGTGGTCCGAGCACGTTAAGTTGGGTTAGGCTACGTTTGGTTAGGATACGTCTGCCTTTGTTATGTTTTGATGGATCTGACTTTCGTGGTATACACTGTTATTCGGTAGATTCCCGCGCTCTATTGTGCTCTGCTATACTCTACCCGACTTTGGGAATGCCAGCAATAGTGGTCGCGGCAGGTTGCGTTCAGTCAGTCTACGTTTGGTTACGTTGGGTTAAGTCAGGTTAGGATAGGGTAGCATTGACTTTTGTGCTACACTCCGCTATCCGATGGATTTCTGCGCTCTACGTTGTGCTACTCTACTCTGTTCGACTAAAGCGAGGCCAGCAATAGTGGTCACGGTACGTTAGGTTGAGTCAGGCTACGTTTGGTTAGGTTAGGTTTTGTTATGTCCAGTATATTCTGCGAGGCTCTGGGGAGCCAAGCAATAGTGTTCTCGGCACGTTAGTTTGAGGTAAGCTACGTTCGGCTCTGTTACGTTTGGCTATGTTAGGATAGGGTAGCTACGACTAATGTGATATGCACTGCGATTCTATGGATTACTGCGCTTTACTCTCCTCTAATAAGTTCTGCTTGGCTCTGCGTATAGCAAC
>NW_016938873.1:0-724 GCF_001483705.2 Eufriesea mexicana | reverse complement strand
ATTTTGAATAGACCTATTCTCTGGCATGTAGAAGGCTGTACTTGCCGTTGGATTGAAGGCGCTTGGCGATCTATTCACCATGCTATAGCAGGTTACAGATTTCGAATAGACCTATTCTCTGGGAAGTAGATGGCTGTACTTGCCATTGGATTGAAGGCGTTAGGCGATCTATTCACCAAGCTATAACAGATTATAGATTTTGAATAGACCTATTCTCTAGCAGGTAGTTGGCTGTACTTGCCATTGGATTGAAGGCGTTAGGCGATCTATTCACCAAGCTATAACAGATTATAGATTTTGAATAGACCTATTCTCTAGCAGGTAGTTGGCTGTACTTGCCATTGGATTGAAGGCGTTAGGCGATCTATTCACCAAGCTATAACAGATTATAGATTTTGAATAGACCTATTCTCTAGCAGGTAGTTGGCTGTACTTGCCATTGGATTGAAGGCGTTAGGCGATCTATTCACCAAGCTATAACAGATTATAGATTTTGAATAGACCTATTATCTGGCAAGAAGATAGCAGTACTTACCATTAGGCTGAAGGCGTTCGGCGATATATTCACCCAGCTATATCGGGTTATAGATTTTATCAGACCTATTCTCTGGCAACTAGGTGGCTGTACCTGCCACTGGATTGAAGGCGTTAGGCGATCCATTCAGCAGGCTATAACAGATTATAGATTTTCAATATACCTATTGTCTGGCAAGTAGATGGCTGT
>NW_016938872.1:0-1895 GCF_001483705.2 Eufriesea mexicana | reverse complement strand
CAAATCATCCATCCATCCATACATCCATACATACATCAATACATCCATCCGTCCATCCATACCGCAATCCATCCATACATACATTCATCCGTTCATACAATCATCCGTACATACGTCCATCCATACCTCAATCCATCCATACATCCATCCATCCACAAAACCATTCATCCATGCATACATCCATCCATACATCCATGTTTCCATACATCCATCCATCCATCCATACATCCACCCATCCATACATGCATCGAACCATACATCCATCCATCCATACTAGCACCCATCCATACATCCATGGATCCATACATCTCTCCATCCATACATCCATCCATCCACACGTTCATACATCCACACGTCCAAAAATCCATCAATCCATACATCCTTACAACCATACATACATCCTTCCATACATCCATACATACATCCATACATACATCCACCCACACACCCATCCACTCATACATCCAGCCATCCACACATCCATCCAGCCATACAACAAACCATCCAGACATCCATCGATCCAAACACATATCCAACCATACATCCATCCATCCATACATTCATACATCCACACATCCATAAATCCATACTCCCGTACATCCGTCCATCCAAACCTCAATCCATCCATACATCCATACATATATCCATACATACATCATCCTTTCCATACATCTATCCATACATACATCCACCCATCCATACACTCATACATCCACACAGCCGTACATCTATAAATCCATACATACATACATCAATACATCCATACATCCATCCATACGCCCATACACCGGTACATCCATAAATTCGTACATCCATACGTCCATACATTCACACATTTATATATCCATACATGCATACATCCATACATGCTTACATCCGTACATCCATGCATACCCCCATACACTCATCCATACATACATCAGTAGATACAGCCGTAAGTGCATCCATAAACACATCCATGCTTGCAGCCATCCATACATTCATAAATACATTCATCCATACAAGCATCCATACAAACATGCATTCTTCCGTCCAATCACCCATCCATTCGTCCACACACACATCCATACATCCAAGCCACCGTACATCCATATATTCTTACATACATACAACCATGCATACATACATCCGTACATCCACACATTCATACATCCACAAATCAATCCGTCCATGCACACATCCTTCCATACGCACATCCATACATACGTCCATACATACATCCATACATCCATGCATACACCCATACAGTCATCCATACATACATCCATAGAAACATCAGTAAATGCATCCAAACATACATCCATGCATACACGCATACATACATCCACACATCCACCCATCCATAAATCCATCCACACATACATCCATCCATGCATACATATATTCTTCCATACATCCCCAGACACTTACTTCCATATATGCGTCCATTCGTACGTCCACCCTTCGATACATTCATCCATCCATACATCCATCCATCCATACATCCACCCATCCATACATCCACCCATCCATAAATCCACACATCCATACATCCATCGAACCATACATCCATCCATCCATACTAGCACCCATCCATAAACCCATCGATCCATACATCTATACATCCATATATCCATCCATCCATACATTCATGCATCATAAATCCATCCATCCATACATCCACCCACTCATACATCCATCCATCCATACATCCATACAGATATACATCCATACATCCATAGATCCGTATATCCATACATTCGAACATCCATACATTCGTAAATCCATACATACATACATCCAAACATCCATACATCCATACATCCACCCGTCCATCCATAAATCCATACATCCGTACATCCATACGTCCATACATCCACACATCCATACATGCATACATACATACATCCATACAT
>NW_016938871.1:0-526 GCF_001483705.2 Eufriesea mexicana | reverse complement strand
GAATTCAGGTCTGGTGAAGTCTGGTCGTCTCAGGGCAGGTCAGGTCAGGTCGGGACAGGACAGATCACATCAGGTCAGTTCAGGTCAGGTGAGGTCAGGTGAGGTCAGGTCAGGTCAGTCAGTTCATGGCAGGCCAGGCAATGTCAGGCCAGGTCAGGTCGGGTCAGGTCAGGTCATGTCAGGTCAGGCTCGACCAGGCAATGTCAGGCCACGTCACGTCAGGTCAGGTCAGGTCATGTCAGGTCGGGTCAGTTCAGGAAAGGCAAGATAAGGTCACGACGGGGCAGGTCAGTTCAGGTAAGGGCAGGTCAGGATATTCCAGGTCGGGTCAGGTTAGATCAGGTCAGGTCGGGGCATGTCAGATCAGGTCAGGTCAGGTCAGGTTAGTATATGTTATGTTGTGTTAGGTTAGGTTAGGTTACAATAGGTTAGGTTAGGTTTGATTACGTTCGGTTACGATTTTTTGGGTTGGGTTAGGTTATGTTACGTTAGGTTAGGATTGGTTGGGTTATGTTAGGTTAGGTTA
>NW_016938870.1:3943-5061 GCF_001483705.2 Eufriesea mexicana | reverse complement strand
CTGACTACAGCACTAAAGTCATAGCTACCCTCTTCTTACCTGACCAAGCGTAACATTACCAAACGTACCCTATCTCAACCTAATGTTCTGCGGCCACCATTGCTGGCTCCCGCAGAGCCAAGCATAACACGTTACTGGCGAGTCGAACGCAGAAATCCATATAACCGCAGTGTGAATCAGAAAAGTCGTAGCCACCCAGGCCTAACCCAAACCAACGGAACATAACCAAACATAACCTGACATGGCCTAACGCGCTGAGACCGCTATTGTTGCGCTAGCCAGAGCCAAGCAGAACATACTGGAGCGCAGTAGGGCGCAGAGGCCTACCGAATAGCAGTGTAAATCACCGGAGTTAAAGCTATGCTGACAAAGCCTTGCATGTCCCAACCTAACCGAACGTAACAGGACAAAATGTAACACGCAGAAGCCACTATTGCTGGCCTCCCCAGATCCAAGCAGGACAAACCAGTGCACAGTAGTGCGCAGAAATCCAGCGAGCAGCTGCGTACAGCGTCAAAGTTGAATCTCTCCTGACCAAACATGGCCCAACCAAACCTAGACGAATGTAACCTGACTCAACATAACGTGCCAAGACCACTATTGCTGCCCCTCCCTGTGCAAAGCTGAAAATATTAAAGCACTGTACGTGGCAGGGGTCCACCCAATAGCGGACCATAGCACCAAAGTCAAAGCCATCCTCTTCTAACCTAACCAACCGTAACACTACCAAACGTAGCCGACATCGACCTAACGTGCTGCGACCGCTTTTGCTGGCCTCCACAGAGACAAGTGCAAGACATCAGAGGAGAGGAGAACGAAGGAACCCTTATAATCGGTGTGTATAGCAGAAAAGTCAAAGCTGCCCAAGCCTACCCCATACCAACAGAACATAGCCAAACATAGCATAACTCAACCTAACGTGCCGAGACCGCCATTTCTGCTCTTCCCAGAGTCAAGCGGAACTCGTTAGAGGAAGGTAGAGCGCAGAAAGCCGTATAATCGCTGTGTATATCAGAATAGTCGAAGCTACCCATGCCTAACCCAAACCAGCAGGACATAGCCAAACATAGCCTAACAGAAACTAACGTGCCGAATTTGCTATTGCTACCCCCCCCCCC
>NW_016938870.1:0-3112 GCF_001483705.2 Eufriesea mexicana | reverse complement strand
CAAGCTGAGAGCACTAGAGCCCTGTGGGGCGCTGGAATCCACCTAATAGCAGACTACGGCACTGAAGTCAAACCATCCTCTTCTAACCTAACCAATCGTAACATAACCGAACGTAAGATAACTCAACCCAACTTGCCGCGAGCGCAATTGCTAGCCTCCCTATAGCCAAGCTGGACATACTGGAGCACACCAGAGTGCAGAAATCCTGCGAAAGGCAGTGTACAGCACAAAAGTTAAAGCTATCCTGAACAAACTTAACATGGGCCAACCTAGCCGAACCTAACCTGACACAACATAAAGTGCCGAGACCACTATCGTTGGCTTCCCTAGAGCCAAGCTGAATGTGTTAGAGCACTGTAGGGCGCAGAAATCAACCCTATAACAGGCTATAGCGTTATAGTCGAAGCTATACACACTTAACCTAACCAAACGTAACCTAACTCAACCTAACTTGCCGGGGTCATTATTGCTGGCATTCTCGGAGCCAAGCTGAAAACGTTAGAGCGCTATAGGGCGCAGAAATCCACCTAATAGCAGACTATACCACTAAAGTCAAAGCTGTCCTCTCCTTACATAACCAATTTTTACACAACCGAAAGAAACATAAATCTACCTATCGTGCCGAGATAGCTATTGCCGCCCCCCACCCCAGAGCCAAGCAGAACATATTAGAGAACAGCAGAGCACCGAAATCCAACCAATAGCGGTGTACAGCACAAAAGTTAAATCTTTCCTAACCTAACTTATCCTAACCCAAACTAACCGAACGTAACGTGACCCAACATAACGTGCCGAATCCACTGTTGCTGGCCTTCACAGAGCCAGGCTGAGAATATTAGAGCACTGTAGGGCGCAGAAACCGACCTTGCAGCAGACTATAGCACGAAAGTAAGACCTATCTTACCCTAGCCTACCTTATAATAACCAAACGTAAAATAATACAACCTAACGTGCCGCGAGCGCGATTGCTGGCCTCCACGGAGCCAAGGAGAACATACATGTGGATAGTAGGACTCAGAAATACATAGAATTGCGGTGTATGTCAGAAAAGTCTAAGCTAACCAAAAAGCAAAACATAACCGAACATAGCCTAACACAACGTAACGTGCCCCGACCACAATTGCTAGTCTCCCGAGGGAGAAGCAGAATATAGTCGAGCACAGTGGAGCGCAGAAGTCCACCGAATATCAGTGTACACTACGAAAGTCAAATCTGTCCAAACCTAAATCAAGCTGACGTAACGCAACCGAACGTACCATACATCAAACTAACGGGCCGATACCACTATTACTCGCGTCCACAGAGACGAGCAGAATATACTGGAGCACAGTAGTGCGCAGAATCCCGCCGAATAGCAGTGTACAGTACAAAAGTCAAAGCTGTCCCATACAAATATAGCCGAATCTAGCATAACCGAACGAAACGCCGTTCAACCAAACTTGCGGCGACCACTATTCCTCGCGTCCCAAGACACAAGCAGAGTGTGGCAGCGCACAGTAGAGAGCAGGAGTCCATAGGATGGCAGCGCGTAGCACAAATGTCGAAGATATCCTAACCTAACGCAACATAACCGAACCTAACCATACGTATTCTAACTGAACACAACATGCTGCTGCCGCTATTGCCGCACTCACGACAGTCGGGTAGATTATAGTGAAGCAATGTAAAGTGCACGAATCTACCGAAGAGCAGTGTATGGCACATAAGTCAAAGCTGTCCTATTGTAACCTATCCTAACGTAACGTAACCAATCGTGTCCTTACTCAGCCTAAGGTGCCGAGACCACTACTGCTGGCCTCCCCAGGGCCATGCAGAACTTACTAGAGTGCAGTTGATCGCAGAAAGCCACCATACAGCAGTGTATACTACGTAAGTCGAAGCTATCCGTATCCATCTCAATCTAACGTAACCCAACCGAACGTAGCATAGCTGAACCTAACGTGCCGAAACCACTATTCCTGCCCTCCCCAGTGCCACGCAGAACACATTACGGCAATGTATCGCGCATAAATAAATCGAAAAGCAGTTTATACAACGAAAGGCTATGTTATCCAAGCCTAACCTAGTTTAGCATACCCCAAACGAACGTAGCATAACTCAAACTAGCGTGCCGAGACCACTATTACTGGCCGCCCCAGAGTCGACCAGAGTACATTGGAGCAATGTGGAGCGCAGGAATCCACCGAATAGCGGCGTATAGACCAAAGGTCTATGCTATCCTCTCCTAACATATACAAGCATAACATAGCAAACGAAACTACTCACCGTATCGCACCGCGACCACTATTGCTGACATCCCCAGGGTCGAACAGATTACAGCTGTGCACAGTAGAGCGCAGATATCCACTGAATAGCAGTACATAGCACAAAAGTCAAAGCCACCGTTGCATAACATAACCAAATATGTCATAACCAGACGTATCCTGACACAAACTAACGTGCCTAGACCACAGTTACTGAGATCCCCAGAGCAAAGCAGAACTTATTAGAGCACCGTAGGTCGCAGAATTACACCAGATGGCAGTGTACAGCTCAAGAGATGAAACCCTCGTTTCATAACCTAGCAAATAGTAACAGTGCCAATTGTAACATAACTCAAAATAACGTGCCTCGACCACCATTTCTGGGCGCGCGAGATTCGAGTACAGCGTAGTGGAGCACAGTAGAGCTCAAAATTTCACCTAATAACAGATTACAGCACGAAAGTCAAAGCTATCCGGGCCTAACGCAACGTAATCTAACCCAATCTAACGTATCCTAACACAGCCTAACGTGCAGCGGCCACTATTTCTGGCATCCAGAGGGTCAAGCAGAGCGCAGCAGATCCTTGGTGGAGCATAGAAATCCTAAAAAACTCTGTCAAATCTTTCATAACCTAACCTAACGAAACGTAACCCGACACAACCTATCGTGCGGAGAGCACAAACACTGGCCATCCCAGAGACAGGCAGAACATATTAGTGCACATTAGAGCAGAGAATTCCACCGAATAGCAGCGTATGGCACATATGTCTAAGCTACTCTCTCCTAGCATAGCCAGACGTTTCATAAGCAAACGTAATCTGTTTCATACTATGACGCGGAGACCACTATTGCTGGCCTCGACGGAGGC
>NW_016938869.1:0-7384 GCF_001483705.2 Eufriesea mexicana | reverse complement strand
TTGCTAGTAGAGCAATGCAGAGCGCAGATATCAACCGAATAGTAGTGTATAGCACAACAGTCAGAACCGCCCTAACCAAACTTAACCTAACCTGACCCAACCAAACGTGAACAATCTCGGCGGAACTTGTCACGACCGCCATTGCTCTCCTCCACAGATTCAAGCAGACGATTGTAGAGCAATGCGGTGCACAGATATCGGCCGAATAGCAGAGTACAGCACAAAAAACAAAGCTACCCCGACCAAACAAGTTCCAACCTATGGAAGCCAATCGTATCATAAATCAACCCGGCGAGCCGAGACCACCATTGCTGGCCCTCCCAGAGACAGGCAGAATATACTAGAGCACACTGGACCGCAGATATCCGTCGAATTGATGCGTAAAGCAGAAAAGTTGAAGACATCCCAACCTAACCTGGCCTAACCTAACATAACCAAACGTAACCAATCGCAACGTAACGTACCTAGCCTACCATTGCTCGCCTCTCCATCGCCAAGCAGGGCATGTTAGAGCAGAGTAGAACGCAGAGTTCCACATGATGGCAGCGTATGGTACGAAAGAGGAAGATATACCAACCTATCCCAGTCAATCCTAGCCTAACCAAACTTAAGCTAACCTAACTTAACGCGCCGCGGCCAATATTTTTGGCATTCCCAGAGCACTGCAGGAAATATTAGATCGCAGTGCATCGAAGAAATCCTCCGAATAGCAGGTTACAGTGCATAAGAAAAAGACGTCCAATATATACTTGACCTAACCTAACCTATCAGCAAAGGTAGCAAGACTCAAACAAACGTGCCACGACCACCATTGCTGGGCTACACAGATTCAAACAGATGCTAGTAGAGCAATGCAGTGCACAGATATCGGACGAGCAGCAGTATACAGCACAAAAGACTAGCCCATCTCAACCAAACGTATCCTAACCGAGCTGAGCCAACCGTAACCTATCTCAACATAGCGTGCCGAGACCAAGCTTGCTGGACTCCTCAGAACAAGGCAGCACATACTAGCGCAGAGTAGAGCGCAGTAGTCCACGGCACAGCAGTGTGAGACACAAAATTCGAAGGTATCCTAACCTAACATCTCCTAACCTAGCCAAGCCAGGCGTAACATATCTAAACATAATGTGGCGAGAATAATATTGCTGGCCGCCCCAGAGACAAGCTGGGCGCATTAGAGCAGTGTAGAGCATAGAAATCTTTCGAATGTCGGTGTACAGCACAAATGTTAAAGCCATCCCATCCTAACCTAACCAACTTTAAGGTATGCGGGCGTAACATAACACAAGCTGACGTTACACGAAGGGCAATGCCGGCCTCGCGAGAGCTAAGCAGGGTATAGCAGATGACTGTGGACCTCTGATGTCACCCAAATAGCAGCGTATAGCAAAAAAGTGAGAAATATCCTAACCTAAACTGACCGGTCCCAAACTAATCAAACGCAACCAAACCAAGCCTAACGCGCCTCGCCCACAACTGACGGCCTCCCCACCGCCTAGCAGGGCATATTAGTGGAGGGTAGAGTGCAGAGATCAACCGAATAGCAGCGTGCAACAAAAAAGTCAATGCCATCCTAACCAAACGTAACCTACCCTAACCTAACCGAACGTAACCAAACTCACCCTAACTAGTTCGGTCATGTTACGTTTGGTTGTGTTACGCTTGGCTGTGTGAAGCCAGGGTAGCTTTGACTTTTCCGCTGTGCACTGCTTTTCGGTGGAACTCTGCGCCCTAATGTGACCTAGTTTTCCCTGCTTTGCTCTGGGAATTCCGGAAGTAGTGGCCGCGGCGCTTTAGGATGTGTTAGGTTTCGTTTGGTTATGTTAGGTCTGTCTCTGTTAGGTAGGAATGCGTTGACTTTCATGACATATACTGCCGTTCTATGGATCTCTGCGTTCTGCTCTCCCCTAATATGCCCTGATTGGCGATGGAGATGCCAGCAATAGTGGACTAGGCACGATAGGTTGTGTTTGGCTACGTTTGGTAATGCCATGGTTGGTCTGGTGTGGCTAGCATATCTTCGACTTTTGCGATATACGGTGCTACGTGGTGGCTTTCGGCGCTCTACTGTGTTCTAGTATATTCAGATGTTTCTGGGGTTGACCGCAGTAGTGGTTTCGGCACGTTTGGTTATGTCACGTTACGTTTGCTTATATTACGTTTGGATAGGTTAGGATTGGATAAAGTCGACTTTAGTGCAATACACTGGTATTCGGAGGATTTCTACTCTCTGCCTTGCTCCGCTACACTCTGCGCGACTCACGGGATGCGAGCAATAGTGGTCGTGGCACATTACGTTGAGTTCGGCTACGAAAGGTTATGTTATATTAGTCTGGGTTAGGATTGCATGTCATTGAATTTTCTGCTGTACACTGCAATTCGATGGATTTCTGCGCTCCACTCACCTCTAATATGTTCTGCTTGGCTCTGTGGAGGCCAGCAATGGCGGTGGCGGCGCGTTATGTCGATCTTGGTTACGTTTCGATATGTTAGGCTATGTTGGGTTATGCTGGAGTAGCTACGACTTTTGTGATACGCACTGCAATCCTATGTACTCTTGCGCGCTGATGTGCGCTGTCACGGTCTGCTTGTCTCAGGAGGCGCCAGGAACATCGGTTGCGGCGCGTTAGGTTGAGTTGCGTTACGTTTGGCTGGGTAAGGCTTGGCTAGGTTAGGATGGGATAGTCATGACTTTCGTCTATGCACTATTATACAGTGGATTTCTGCGCTCTACTGCGATCTAATATGCTCTGCTTGGCTTTGAGGAGGAGAGCAGTAGTGGTTTCGACACGATACCTTTTGTTAGGTTATGTTCGGATATGTAACGTTTGTATAAGTTAGGAGAGATAGCTTTAACTCTTGTGCTGTACACTGCTGTTCGGTGCATTTCTGCGCTCTGCTATGCTCTAATATGCTCTGCTTGGCGCTGTGGAGGCCAGCAGAATTGGTCTCGGCACATTAGATACAGTTAGGTTGCCTCCAGTTATGTTACGCTTCGTTAGGTTAGGGTAGGATAGCTTTGACTTTTGTGCCATACACGGCTATTCGGTGCCTTCCTGCGCACTACGTTGCTCTATTCTATTCTGCTCGACACTGGGGAGACCGGCAATAGCGATTGTGGCAGGGCAGGTTGAGTTAGGTTACGTTTGGTTTGGCTGCGATAGGCTACGTTTGGTTACGATGGCATTGACTGTGCGTAATACACTGCAAGTCGTAGATTTCTGCGCTCTACTGTTCTCTAATATGTTCTGCTTGGCTCTGGGGAGGCCAAAAATAGTGGTCGCGGCACGTTGGGCTTAGTCATTCTATGTTTGGTTATGTTAGGTTAGGACTTGTAAGGTTAAGATATCTTTGACTTTTGAGCCATTCATTGCTATATAGTAGCTTTCTGCGCTCTACTAAGCTCTACTATACACTGCTCGGCTCTGAATGTCCAGAAATAGTGGTCGCGGCACGTCATGTTTTGATATGATACGCTTGGTAGTGCATCGATTTTCTAGGATAGGATTTGATAGGTGTGACTTTTCGATGTACACCTCTATTCGGTGCATTCCTACACTCTACATTGCTCTCCTGTACTCGGCTCGGATATCGGCGGGCCAGTAATCGCGGTCTCGAGACGTTGGGATGTGTTCGGCTGCGTTTGGTTGTTACATTAGCTTGGATTGGGTACGGATTGATTTGACTTTCGTGTTATAAACAGTTTTTCGGTGGATACCTGCGCTCCACTGTGTTCCGGTATGATCTGCTTTGCCATGGAGAGGCCAGCAATTGTGGTCTCGGCACGTTCGTATGATATATATAACGGTAGGGCATGTTACGACTGGTTAGGTTAGGGCAGGACAGCTTTGACACTTATGCTCCACACCGCTGAACGGCGGACTTGTGCGCTCTACTGTGTTCTAGTATAATCTGCTTAGCACTGAGGAGGACAGCAGTAGTGGCCTCGGCACGTAAGGATGCGTCAGGTTACGTTTGTTTATTCTACGTTTGGTCAGGTTAGGCAGGATAGCTCTGACTTTTGCGTTATACACTGCAATATGGCTGATTTCTGCGCTCATCTGTGATCTAATGTTCACTGCATTGCTCTGGAATTTCCAGAAAAAATGGCCGAGGCTCGGTAGGTTGCGTCAGGTTACGTTTTGTTTTGATAGGATTGTTTGCATTAGGTGAGGGTATCTCAGACTTTCGTGCTATACACGGCCATTCCACGGACCTCTGCGTTCTACTGTCTCCTAATACGCTCTGCTTGGCGACATGGAGCCAAGTAATATTTCGTTACGCACGTTAGGTTGGAACTGGCTGCGTTTGGTTACGTTAGGTTAGGTCAGATTATGTTATTGCAGGTGCCGCGCTGAATGTAGAACGAGACGGACGCGTTCACGTCACTCCTACTATTGGTAGGTATTTTCGGCAGAAAAGTGCGTCTTGTGGCGCGTGGATTAGTGCCACTCTGTGCGTGTGGTGCGTGGGTGCACGTTGCCGGGGACTCGCGTCGCGGAGTGTGTCGTGGTGCTGAAAAAATTGAACTTGTTTGCAAGTTCTTCCCCCCTTATTCGTGCCATCAACGAAGTTGTGGATACCGCTACGTCGCGGGTTGGCGAGGCACGGTGCCCATTGTCTGCCGCGGAAACGCGGATCTGCCGAGCGATGGATACCTGCGCCAAGGGTCACACCACAATGCAAGCGGCGGAGCAGGGGCTTGCAACCCTTACATTGGTAACCATCCCTGGGTAGCCGGACAATTTACCGAGGAGTGAAGGTAAGGTTATTGTTAGTGGTGTCGACGCGGATCCAGTGGAGTTTCCCTGGTCGAAGGACAGTGCAAATAGCCCTACTGCAGGTGCTACGAGGCGCGTGACTCGTAGCACCCCATTGCGCAAGCCGCTGCCGGCAGACATCGTGGGGGAGTGCTCCGCCTTCGCAGGTGCCGTCAGCGTCACGGGCGGCGGCGAAACGTGGTTTTCGTGGGTATCCTCCGCGAAGACGGCGAAGCGGCAGCGGAGGTCGGTGTTGTATGAATACGACCCATTCGAAGGTTTGGATGGTATTGATCTGGCACCGAAACCCACGAGCATAAGCCGGGCGAAGGTGGCCGTCCCCACGCGGGAGGATCTCGCTAGAGTGCACCGTCCGCTGTCTGTTGTGGAACTGTCTGCCGTTATATCCGAGAATTGCGCGAGGATAGAGACGATGGCAGACAAGAGCAAAAACCTGCACGGCCCATACGTTCGCGCCTTTCGTATGTGCGCCAGGGTGGTGGATTCGGCCGGCTGCGAGATGAGTCTCCAAGTAACAGCCGGCCGTGCCCAGGAGACGATGGCGGAGAGGGTCCGCGTGCTGATGGCGGAGATCGCCGGTCTGCGGAAGAAGGACGTCTCCCAGCAGGCGGTTATAGCTGACTTGCGGGAGAACGATGCCTCCCAGCAGGCGGTGATCGCCTCCTTGCGCGCGGAGCTGGATCAGGAGCGGAGGCGGGTAATCGCCGACCCCGCGCCCGCTCGAAATGTGCGTGCGTCCGCGGGCGCCGGAGCAGCGGCACCGGCGCCCGAGTTCGGTATGGAGGCTGCCTTCGCGGCACTCAGTCTCCGAATCGACGAAAAGTTCGAGGAGCTCGTGCGTACGCTCCCCGTGGCGGCCGGGCGGGATGCGCCTGCCCGAGCGCCGGAGCAAGCGAGCTCCAACGCCGGCCTGCGCGCGCGGCCTGTACTGGTGGCCTCGGCGGACTCTGTCGCGGGCGCTTCCCGTGGCGGGCCCGCTGACGCCCAGGCGAAGGACCCGGTCGCGGCCCCGGTCGTAGCCGGGAAGGACGCAGAGGCCAGCTGGTCTCTCGTCATCGGTAGGCGCGAGAAGCGAGCGCAGCGGCAGGCGGCCGCTGCCTCGCAACTGCCCGCGAGAGTGCCCACGAGTGCGCCGAAGGGAGCCATCGGTAAGACGGGGCGCCGCTCCGCGGGGATGAGCTCCGCCCGCGCGCCACCCGCGACCACCGCGAAGACCGTAACGATGCACGGTCACGATAAGAAGAAGAGCGGCGGTAAGCCGGGCCCCATTCTTAAGCGGCCGCCGTCGCGGGCCGCCGTCGCGGTTTGGGTACCCGAGGGGTCGAGTCTCTCTTGCGCGGAGGCCATCTCCGCTGCAAGGGGAAAGATAAATCTCGCCGACCTCGGGATCGAGGACTTGCGCCCCCGTCGGGCCGCTTCCGGCGGTCTCCTGCTGGAGGTCGGCGGACCCGAGGGCGCACAGCGAGCCGCCGCTCTCGCCGGGCGAATGAGCGAAGTCTTGGAGGGATCCGGCGTGCGTGTTACGGTTCCCACCAAAAAAGCGGAGCTGAGGGTGACAGGGCTCGACGACTCTGTCACCCCCCGCGAGGTGGCCGCTGCCCTGGCTAGGGTCGGTGATTGCACCGAGGCGGAAATAAGAACCGGAGTGATCCGGTCTTCCGCTTCGGGGCTGGGCTCTGTATGGGCTCAGTGTCCCCTCGCGGCAGCGAGAAAGGCCGTCGATTGCGGGCGGATCCGCGTCGGCTGGACTTCGGCCCGTGTTGTAGCCTTGGAGGCACGGCGCCTCCAGTGCTTCCGTTGCCTTGCGTTCGGTCACACAAGGAACGGATGCTCTAGCGCGGTGGACCGCAGCGACACCTGTTTCAGGTGTGGCGCGGCGGGCCACCGTGCCGGTGGGTGTAGTGCGCCTGCACCCATGTGCCCGGTTTGCGCCGGGCTCGGCCGCCCCACCAACCACCGGCTGGGCAGCAAGGCGTGCTGCCCGCCAAAGGCGAACTGCGCGGCTCGCCAGGCGCCTGCAGGCGCCGTGTCCGCCTCGGCGCCTGCGTGCGCCAATTCGAAAGCTGCTTCCGCGAACGCTACCGCGAACGGCCCGCCGAACGATGGAGCACCGGGCCCGCAGCCGGTCCAAAGGAAGGGGGGCCAGGAGAAGGCCATGCACACGGCATAACTTTCACGTCGACCATGGTGCTCCAGGCCAACCTGAACCACTCGCGGGCGTCGCAGGACCTGCTCCTGGAGACTGGGACAGGGCTCTGTATGGGCCCAGTGTCCCCTCGCGGCAGCGAGAAAGGCCGTCCATTGCGGGCGGATCCGCGTCGGCTGGACGTCTGCCCGTGTCGTAGCCATGGAGGCGCGGCGCCTCCAGTGTTTCCGTTGCCTTGCGTACGGTCACACAAGGAACGGATGCTCTAGCGCGGTGGACCGCAGCGACACCTGTTTCAGTGTGATAGGTCTCCCCCAGCCGCGGCCTCTCGCCGTGCGAGGTGTCCCTGGACGAGCTCGGAGGTCTCCTTAGTGGACACATGGCTCATCCGTTTCTGGTCCTGGGGGACTTCAACGCCCACTCCGTTGCGGGGTTCCCCGCGAACAGACGCTCG
>NW_016938868.1:0-569 GCF_001483705.2 Eufriesea mexicana | reverse complement strand
TTTGCCTTTCGTGCTATACACTGCCATTCCATGGACCACAGCGCTCTACTCTCCTCTAATATGTACAGCTAGACGACGGGGATGCCAGAAATAGGGAGCTAGGTACGTTGGGTTGGGATTGGTTACGCATGGCTATGTTAGGTTAGGACAGGTTAGGTTAGTACATCTTCTACTTTTCCGCTTTAAACTACAATGCGGCAGATTTCTGCGCTCTTCTCTGCTCTGGTGGTATATTCTGCAAGTCTCCAGGGAGGTCAGCAATGGTGGTGTAGACACGTTAGGTTGAGTTGGGTTGGTTTGGATATGTTACGTTCTTCTTGGTTAGGATAGAATATCTTTGGCTTTTGTGCTATGCACTGCCATTGGGCGGATTCCTGCGCCTTTCATTGCTCTACTACACTCTGCTCGATTCTTGTGAGGACAGCAATAGCGGTGGTGGCACGATAGGTTGCGGTAGGTTACGTTCGGATAGGTCAGGATAGGCTACGTTTGGTTAGGATGGCATAGACTTTAGTGTTATACGCTGTAATTCGATGAACTTCTACAGTCTACTGTGCTCTAGTATGTTA
>NW_016938867.1:0-225 GCF_001483705.2 Eufriesea mexicana | reverse complement strand
CTGGGGTGGCCAGCAATAGTGGTCGTGGCACGTTACTTTGTGTTAAGTTATGTCCGGTTACGTAAGGTTTGGCTACGTTTGGTTGGGATATCTTTGACTTTCGTGCTACACACTGTTATTCGGCGTATTGCTGTGATATACTGTGCTCTGCTACATTCTGCATGGCTAAGGGGATGCCAGTAATAGTAGTTGTGGCACGTCATGTTGGGTTATGCTGCGTTTGGT
>NW_016938866.1:0-1014 GCF_001483705.2 Eufriesea mexicana | reverse complement strand
CGCTATTGCCGGCATCTCCAGAGCCAATCATAGCATATTAGAGCACAGTAGAACGAAGAAATCGACCAAACACCAGTATACAGCACAAAAGTCAACGCTATCTTCTCCTAGCTTGACCAAACGCAACATAACCAAGTGTTATCTATCTCCAACTCACGCGCGGAGACCACCATTTCTGGCCTCCCCAGCGCGAAGCAGAGTTTATTATGGCACACTAGAGCGCAGAAATCCAGCGGATGGCAGTGTATAGCGCAAAAGTCATAGGTAGCATATCGCAACCTTGCCAAACGTGCAGTACCAAGCATAATCATGCAAAACCTAACGTGTCGCCACCAATACTGCTGCCCTGCCCAGAGCCATGCAGGCCATATTAGAAGGCAGTATGCCGCAAATATCCATAGAATTGCAGTGTACAGCAGAAAAGACAATGGTATCCAAACCTAACCGAAACTAACATAACATGGCCTAACGTAGAGAATCTCAACGCAACGAACCGCGACCACTATTGTTGGCTCCCCAAGGACCGAGCAGATTGGAGTACAGCTTTGTAGAACGCATGAATCCACCGAATATCAGTGTACAGCACACTACACAAAGTTACCTTATCCTAACCAAACCAAACGTTACCTAACCATACGTAACATAACTCAAACTAACGCACCGAGACCAATATAGCCAACATCCCCAGCGCGAAGCGGAGCATATTACAATTCTGCAGAGCGCAGATATCCACCGAATAGCAGTGTATAGCGCAAACGTCAAATCTACCCTATCCTAACATGCCAAAACATAACATAAGCAGACGTAACGTGACACATACTGACGTTCCACGAACGTTATTGCTCGCCTCACGAGAGCTAAGCGGAGCACAGCAGAGCAATGGAGAGCGCTGAAATCGTCCGAATTGCAGTGTACAGCTCAAAGTCAAAGCTATCCTAACCAAACCTAACCAAACCTAACATTACAAAATGTAACGTAACTCAACCTAACGTGAAGAGGTCACTATTCCTGGCG
>NW_016938865.1:0-597 GCF_001483705.2 Eufriesea mexicana | reverse complement strand
CGACAAACTTTGTTAGGCTACGGTTGGTGACGCTGCGTCTGGTTAGGTCAGGAATGGATAGCGACGTCCTTTGTGTTATACACTGCTTTTCGGAGGATCCCTGCGCTCTACATTGCTCTACTGTACACTGCTCGCCTCGGGGTCGGCCACTAATTGTGGTCTCGGCAAGTTAGGATTAGTTAGGCAACGTTTGGTTGGGATCTATTAGCGTGGGATAGGTTAGGAAAGCTCCGACTTTCGTCGCATAAACCGTTTCTCGGTCGCCTTCTGCGATCTACTATGCTCTAGTGTGTTCTGCATGGCCCTGGGGAGGCCAGCAATAGTGGTCACTGCATGTTAGGTGCAGTTATGTTACGTTTGGTTATGTTGCGGTTGATTCGGTTAGGGGAGGGTAGCTATGACTTTAGTGCTATAGGCTGCTGTTTTAGGAGGATTGCTACGCCCTACAGGTCTCTAATATCAACAGCTTCGCTCTGGGATGGGCAGCAATAGAGGCCTCAGCACGTTATGTTGTGTCAGGTTATGGCCGGATAGATATGGTTAGGCAATGCCTGTTAGGGTGGCTGCAACCTCTGTGCAGTACGCTACTGTTCGGTG
>NW_016938864.1:0-989 GCF_001483705.2 Eufriesea mexicana | reverse complement strand
AACATACTGGAGCACAGTAGGGATCAGAAGTCCACCGAATATAGGTGTTTAGCACGAAAGTTAGAATTATCAATTCCTAACCTGAACAATCGTATCATAATCGAAACTAACATAACTCAATGTAACGTGCCGAGAACACTACTGCTGTCCTCCCCAAAGCTAAGCAGAATATACTAGAGCACAGCAGATCGCAGAAATCCACCTTGTTGCAGTGAACATCACAGAAGTCGCAAATATCCTGACTCAACCTGGCATAACCTGACCAAACCGAACGTAGTATAACCCAAAATGACGTGCCGCTAACACTGCACCTGGCCTCCCCAGAGCGAAGCAGAATGGAGTAGAACAAAGTAGATCACAGCAGTCATTCCAGTAGCTGTGTAAGGCAAGATTGACGAAGTAGCCTATCCTAAGCAAGCGATACGTTACATAACCAAACGTAACATAGCTCAGCCAAACATACCGAGAACAATATTGCTGGCCTCCCCGGAAGAAAGGAGAATATACTAGAGTACTACAGAATGCAGAAATCCACCTCATTTCAGTGTGTAGCGAAAAAGTCGAAGATATCCTAACTTTACCGGACCCAATCAAACACAAACAATCTTAGCATAACTCAACATAACGTGCCGAGACCACTATTGCTGCGCTCCCCAGGCCCAAGCAGAGCATAATAGAGCACACTAGAGCGCAGAAGTCCACCGCATTGCAGTGTACGGTACAAAAGTCAAAGTACCCTATCTTAATATATCCAACCATAACGTAACCAGGCGGAGGATAACTGAGCCTAACGTACCGCTATCACAATTGCTGGCCTCCCCGTAGTTGAGCAAAGCTTACTATAGGAAAGTAGAGAGCAGAAATCCATAGAACCGCAGTATAGAGCACAAAAGTCATATCTATCCGGACCTAACACCGGCTAACCAAGCATAACCAAAAGCAGACTACCTAAACGTAACGTGCCGCGACCACCCTTGGTGGCCTCCTCA
>NW_016938863.1:312-521 GCF_001483705.2 Eufriesea mexicana | reverse complement strand
ACCTCGATATTAGCCGAAAATGTCAATGAAATTGAATTTTCGAGCCAGATGCTACAGCACTGCGATGGCTGTAGCACGCTAGTAGGTACTTTCCTCATTATTTATGCAAGTAAGCTAGCTCGCCACGATATTAGTCGAAAATGGTAATAAAATTGAAATTTCCATCCAGATACTATAGAATTGCAATGGCTATAGCTGGCCAATAGTAT
>NW_016938863.1:0-205 GCF_001483705.2 Eufriesea mexicana | reverse complement strand
CTATAGATCGCCAGTAGAACCTTTCCTCCTTATTCATACAGGGATGTCAGTTCACCACGATATTAGTCGAAAATGCCAATAAAATTAAATTTTCTATCCAGATACTATAGAATTGCAATGGCCATTGCTTGGCAATAGAATATTTCCTCCGTATTTATGCAAGAAAGTTACCACATCACGAAATTAGTCGAAAATGTCAATAAAG
>NW_016938862.1:0-556 GCF_001483705.2 Eufriesea mexicana | reverse complement strand
TAGCGTGCCTAGACCTCTACTGCTGACCTTCGCTCAGCTAATCAGAATATATCAGAGCCCAGTGGAGCGCCGAAATCCGACGCATTGCAGTGTAAAGCACAAATGTCGAAGAAACCATAGCTCAACCTTACCTAACCAAATCTAACCAAACGTAGCCTAACAAAACATTATGTGCCGACACCACCATTGCTGTCTTTCCATAACCAAGCTGAATATATTAGAGCACAGTAGTGTGCAGAATTTCGCCGAACGGCGGGGTGAAGCAGAAATGTCAGCTAGTGTCTCCTAATCTAAAACAATCGAAACATCTCCTAACCTAGCATAACTCAACCTAACGTGCAGTGTCAACATATGCTGGCCACCCCAGACTCGAGCAGGGTATGAAAGAGCCCAGTATAGCGCAGAAATCCACCGAATAACAGTCTGTACCAAGAAAGTCAAAGCTATCCAAACGCGTCCCAAACAAACACAACCCAACGGGACGCAACCTAACTTAACCTATCGTACCGAGACCACTATTACTGGCTTCCCCAGAGCCAGGCCGAGCATGTTAGAG
>NW_016938861.1:0-976 GCF_001483705.2 Eufriesea mexicana | reverse complement strand
CTGTCTGAAAAATTCAATTTTATTAACATTATCGTCTAATATCGTGGTGTGCTTACTTTCTTGCATAAATAAGGAGGAAAGATTCTTTTGGCGTGCTTTAGCTATTGTAATGCTATAGAATCTGGCTCGAAAATTCAATTTCATTGGCATTTTCTACTAATATCAGTGTGTGCTAACTTTCTTGCATAAATATGGAGGATGGATCCTATTGGAGTGCTTCAGCTATTGCAATGCTATAGAATCTGGCTCGAAAATTCAATTTCATTGGCATTTTCGACAAATACCGTCGTGAGCTGACTTCCTTGCATAAATAAGGAGGTAAGATTCTATTGGCGTGCTTTAGCCATTGCAATTCTATAGAATCTGTCTGGAAAATTCAATTTTAATAACATTTTCGGGTAATATCGTTGTGAGCTGACTTTCTTGAATAAACGAGGAGGAAAGATATTATTGGGTATTGGAGTGCTATAGCCATTGCAATGCTATAGAATCTGGCTCGAAAACTCTACTTCATTGACATATTCGACTAATATCGGGGTGTGCTAACTTTCTTGCATAAATAAGGAGGAAAGATTCTATTGGCGTGCTGTAGCCATTGCAATGCTATAGACTCTGTCTGGAAACTCCACTTCATTGATATTTTCGACTAATATCGTGGTGTGCTAACTTTCTTGCATAAATAAGGAGGAAAGATTCTATTGGCGTGCTGTAGCCATTGCAATGCTATAGAATCTGTCTGGAAAATTACATTTTATTGATATTTTCTTCTAATATTGTGGCGAGCTATCTTTCTTGCGTAAATAATGAGGTAAGAATCTATTGGCGTGCTATAGCCATCGCAATACTATAGAATCTGGCTGGAGTGTACAATTTTATTGACATTTTCAACTAATATCGTGGTGAGCGTACTTTTTTGCATAGGAAAGGAGGAAAGATTCTATTGGCGTGCTATCGCCATTGCGATGCTATAGAATCT
>NW_016938860.1:0-256 GCF_001483705.2 Eufriesea mexicana | reverse complement strand
CGTGGCACGTCAGGTTGGGCTTCGTAACGTCCGCTTGTTTTACATTTGGTTAGGTTAGTATAGGAGAGCTCTGACTTTTGTGCTATCCACTGCTATTCTGTGGATTTCTGCGCTCTACTGCTATCTAATATACTTTGCTTTGATCTGGGAATACCAGGAATGGTGTCCGTGGGGCGTTAGTTTGAATCAGTCAACGTTTGGTTAGGTTAGGTTTGTTTGGGTTAGGTTATGGTTTCTTTGATTTTCGTGCTGTACA